>NC_086178.1:5537500-5742500 GCF_023053635.1 Elgaria multicarinata webbii
AGTTCTCAGTTCATATCTCACCTCTCCCCATCAGTAAATTGTAACGTTACTATAGCTCTGTGTTGTAGCAACGGTTTCCCCATCCTCCGGAACCAAGTGTTCCTGCAAATCCTCGAAGGGAGAAGGACGTCGGTGTGGGCAGCGCACCTCCGTCCTTCCACCAGCGAGGTTCAGGAGTTTCGTCATGTGCTGAGCAAACAGTGAGTTTGCAGTAGCATACAGGCAGTTGGCGCTGGTCCTTTGCCACAGGTGCTGTGGTTTCAAGGCAGATTCTTTTGTGCAGCTATTTCAGGGCAGTGTTGCGAACAGGCTGAACAGGTGTCACCCTGAGGACAGAAACCGCCTTTTCTGAATCCGGCTTCAGTTGCTGATAGCTTCTCTCTCTTTCTCTCTCTCTCTCTCTCTCTCTCCCTCCCTCCCTCCCTCCCTCCTGCAGGCAGCCAGTCTTCCAGGAAGTGAGGACGGATCCTTTCCTCAGGAATCACCTGTCCCAGCGCTTCAGGACAGACGCAGCCAGCATCCTGTAACAGGAATCATTGCATCTCTGGCAGCCTGCAGAGCCGACAGGGAAAGCTGTCAGCTCTGGGACTGAAGACACCCTATACACCGGGAGTCAGAGGCTATCTGATGGGATAGACCTTCTTCCCTTACCCCCCCCCCTTCCCATTTTTAGGTGCTTAGCCAAATGGCAGGATTATGTCTGGGGCAAGTTGTACCCCCTGGAGCCCGCTAGTGCCAAGTGCAATAGAGGACTGTCATGACACAACCCTCCCACACCAGGTCTTGTCGCCCACAAACCCTCCTCAAGCCAAGCGCCACCACTTGAACCACCTGAGGGGTAAGGGTAAAACACACCCTTTCCCTCATAGGAGAGGGAAAAGGCTAGAATCTGAAAAGGTTTTATTGTGTTTGTAATAAGCTGAAGGTTATATATATAAGGTGTTTACGCTAGCAACTGTAGAGCAGGTGATAAAGCCAAGCAGACACGTGGTTTGACTCGACAAAGCAAAATAAAATGTTTATTTTTGTCTAACAGATCTTAGTTACTTCAATGTAACTAAGTTAGTTACTTCAATGGTTCTATACCTAGGGAGGTTGTGGGCTCTCCCACACTAGAGGCCTTCAAGAGGCAGCTGGACAGCCATCTGCCAGGGATGCTTTAGGGTGGATCCCTGCATTGAGCAGGGGGTTGGATTCGATGGCCTTGTAGGCCCCTTCCAACTCTGCTATTCTATGAAATTCAAGTTAACCTGCTTAATCTACTAGTTTTAATAATAACAGTAATCTTAAGTCTCTCAAAATCTTATATCCTTTCACTCTCCACACAACTGACACCCCCAACTCCCAACCAACTGTGAACTGCCCAGAGAGCAGAGAGCTTCGGCTATTGGGCGGCATAAAAATGTAATAAATAAATAAACTAACTCCCCAAGCTCTAGACTCCCGCATTTATACTTCTCCCCCCCCTTTCACAGCATCGTCATCCACACCCACTCAGTCCAACATTCTGCACTCAGTAGACATACAAATACAGACATACCTAAGGGAACAGAATTGTGGGGTAATGCCACAAGGACCCTTTCTCTTTTTCCTCTTTACCAAACTGGAGTTGCTCCACTATAAGTGTCCTGAGTGGCTGAGGTTCTAGTACAGCCTTCCTCAACCTGGGGCACTCCAGATGTGTTGGACTACAGCCTGGGGCATTCTGGGAGGTGCAGTCCAACACATCTGGAGCGCCCCAGGTTGAGGAAGGCTGTTCTAGTAGGTAGCCGGTCAGTTACCATTTACATCCTTAGTAGGCGTGCTTCCGTCCCTGGGGGTGGGGTGGGGGCTCTGCCTCTTCCCCTCTCCTCACCTGTCCACCACTGTTGCCCCCACATCTCCCTCGGATGCTCACGCCGCAGATCCACCCGCAGTCTTCCCAGGGGTCCCAGGCTGGCAGCCTTCATAAGTTCCGGGTCAAGAGTTGGGCTCGCCTTGCCCCACGTTTCAATGGAGTTTGATGGACGTATTACTGGTCACGCGCCTGTTTCTGGCACCTGGTTTTAAAGCTAGATTGTGGTCAGTGTATTTAGGGTAGCTTCTCGGGGATTCTCCTTCCTGGTGGACATTGATTGGGGCTGGAGGAGTAGGGCAGGACCTGCTGCACTTCCCTCTCCACAACTTCATAGAATCATAGAATAGCAGAGTTGGAAGGGGCCTACAAGGCCATCGAGTCCAACCCCCTGCTCAATGCAGGAATCCACCCTAAAGCATCCCTGACAGATGGTTGTCCAGCTGCCTCTTGAAGGCCTCTAGTGTGGGAGAGGCCACAACCTCCCTAGGTAACTGATTCCACCGTCGTACTGCTCTAACAGTCAGGAAGTTTTTCCTGATGTCCAGCTGGAATCTGGCTTCCTTTAACTTGAGCCCGCTATTCCGTGTCCTGCACTCTGGGAAGATCGAGAAGCGATCCTGGCCCTCCTCTGTGTGACAACCTTTCCAGTATTTGAAGAGTGCTATCGTGTCTCTTCATCTGGAAGGAACCATGCAGAGAGTTGAAACCTTGTCAAGAAGCAGTGTGATCCAGTGTGTGTGTGTGTGTACGTGTAGGATTTATTGTTATTTATTATCATTTGGGAGCCCTGGTTTCAAATGCCAGCTAAGACATAGGCCAACCTTGCCCAACCTAGTGCGTTGGGAGTGCAGGATAGTTGGCTGAGGGAGCTTCGGCTATTGGGCGGTATAAAACTGTAATTAATAAATAAATAAATAAATAAAATAAATTGTGGGAGTTGTAGTCCATCATCTGGACCGCTTCAGTTCGGGGAGGGTTGGCCTAGGGTTCAGGGCCAAACTAGACGTAATGGCAAAGCCAAATGGAGCTGCGAACGTCGGTGACTCAAGACGGAAAAGATTTCCCCTCTCTCTTTGGAAAGTGTTCAGTCCTCCACGGAACATGAAAAGCTGGAGCCTTTATCTTCAATGTCAGTAGAGAGACTGGGGTGATTTTATCTTTGTTTTGTCAACAGTGTGCAAGATACTGTACAGGCTCTCGGAGTGACTGTACAAGCCAGGAGCAACGGGGGAGCAAGAAAATTGAGGAGGCAATTGGGGGGCATCAGACCTTGCAGATGTCTGTAGAGCAGTAAACAAATGAACAAGAGAGAAGTAGTGGAGGTGGTGGCTGTCCGGCCGGCCCAGGGAGATACTCGACAGAGAGAAAGGCAGCTGGAGACAAACGAAGGGAACGTCTAGACATGACACAAGCCCCGGGGTGGGTGTGCGATGGCGTGGGGTCGATTATATGACGCAGAAGCCACCGCGCAGGCATCCTGGGGCTTTCCCCTGACGCTCCAAAGCAAACATGTTAGGGATTCACCCCCAACTTTTTTGCCTGGAGCACAGCGAGGACGGCACGTCGCCATCTGTCGCCGCTGCTCCAGAGTTGCATCATGGAGGCCTGGCGAGCCCTGATTGGTCGGCGTCCACCTGGGCAGGGAGGAGGGGGCAAGACAGGGAGCTGAATGGCCGCCAGAATGCCCCTGCGCTGCTTCCATGGGAGGAAGAGTCTCCCTTTGGCTCGGGGGAAGGTTCTCCCTTCCCCTGGCTTCATTCACCAGGAAAAAGCCAGGGAGGGATGGCGGTGGCAGCTCCCCACTCCCACCATCTATTTAAACCCCGAGCTTGCTCCTTTGCATGGGGATAACGGGGCGCAACCTCGCAGGAGCGAAAGTACGGGGTTTGGGGGGAATGTGGTGCCAACTCGGCACCGTGAAGGAACCCCCAAAGAGACATCACATTTTTCAGAAGAGAAGGTATTTGTGGCAGGGATGCAGGAATCTGTGAACTTGAGGTTTAGAACTTTGAAGCTGAAGCCACAGCTAGACCTAGGGTTTCTCCTGGGATCATCCAGGGTTCGCCCCTGCCTGAGCACTGGATCTCCTGTGTGTCACCTGGATGAACAGGTTTGACCCCTGGACGATCCAGGGATAAACCTGAGGTCTAGCAATGGCCTGAGTCAGAGTGAGGCAGGGAGCCGGTGGAAGGACCGAAGGAGGGTCTGGCATGACCCAAATGGGAGGTTAATGTATAAGAGGCATCTTTGTAGCATTGGGAGGCGTCCCCTGAACTTGGGGCTCTCCGTAATACATCTGTGTGGCTGCATCCCTGAAGCAGGGCCTTCGTCGGCCTGTTTGCTGTGTACGCTGTGCTCTCGTGAACAGCTTGTGACTCTGTGCTCAGTTGGCCATGAGAGACGAGGGCAAATGGAAATTGAATTGTGGCAGCGGTGGGATTTCACCTGGGAGGGCTGATCCATAGTAGCACTTTCCTGTTTTGCAGGTGAAATGTTTGTAACCCCAAGTGCCATAAATGCATCTAGGAGTGTCGGCCAAGGTTAGGTTTGGGCAGTAGCTAGAGCAGACGGTTGGTCAAAACCTGACCATCTGAAATGGAGAAGGCATGATAATGCGCGTTGAACCTGATACCCTCTTTTGGGTGGAGAAGCTGCCAGGTGCATGGAGGCATGGTTGGAGCCACAAGAGTGGGGCCCAGCACCTCTCAGGAAATCCCAGACACCACGGGTCATTCCTCTTGCTTTAATTAATAGAATCATAGAATAGCAGAGTTGGAAGGGGCCTACAAGGCCATCGAGTCCAACCCCCTGCTCAATGCAGGAATCCACCCTAAAGCATGCCTGACAGATGGTTGTCCAGCTGCCTCTTGAAGGCCTCCAGAGTGGGAGAGCCCACCACCTCCCTAGGTAACTGGTTCCATTGTCATACTGCTCTAACAGGCAGGAAGTTTTTCCTGGTGTCCAGCTGGAATCTGGCTTCCTGAGCCCGTTATTCTGTGTCCTGCACTCTGGGAGGATCGAGAAGAGATCCTGGCCCTCCTCTGTGTGACAACCTTTTCAGTATTTGAAGAGTGCTATCATGTCTCCCCTCAATTAGGGTGGGCTGATCAAGACTGGAAACATCCCTTCATGTGAGCAAGAGGTCTTTTATGCATGAGGCCCACTGCTCCTGACAGCCGCATGATCACTCTTACAGGGAAGTACTGGGACTAGAGAGGCAACACAACTGGATAGGGAAACTAGATTAGGTGTGTGTGGGGTGTTTCTTGACTGGTCTTAAAGCTTTGAAGCTTCATGTTGGGTCAGTGTTCCTTAGAGGTGCAGCGTAGACTCCTCTCCATTGGGTGTCTGGAGGGAAGAGATGCAAAAGAAGGGGATGGGGTGATTTCCAGAGCATAAAGTAAAGAAATATAAAGATTTAGGAGGGGCAAGTGCCTATATTTGAAGCAAGTAGGAGAAGAGGTGAGATAAAGGAGGAGGAGGAGGAGGAGGAGGAGGAGGAGGAGGGCAAGCAGGATGATCAGGGGTCTGGAATCAAAGCCCTATGAAGAGAGACTGAAAGAACCGGGCATGTTTAGCCTGGGGAAGAGAAGGTTGAGGGGAGACATGATAGCACTCTTCAGATACTTGAAAGGCTGTCACACAGAGGAGGGCCAGGATTTCTTCTCGATCGTTCCAGAGTGCAGGACACGGAATAACGGGCTCAAGTGAAATGAAGCCAGATTCCAGCTGGACATCAGGAAAAACTTCCTGACTGTTAGAGCAGTACGACAATGGAATCAGTGACCTAGGGAGGTTGTGGGCTCTCCCACACTAGAGGCCTTCAAGAGGCAACTGGACAACCCTCTGTCAGGGATGCTTTAGGGTGGATTCCTGCATTGAGCAGGGGGTTGGACTCGATGGCCTTGTAGGACCCTTCCAACTCTGCTATTCTATGAGGAGGAGAAACGTGATTGATTTTGATCTAGATGGTTTAGAAATCGTTCCTGAATCATCTCATGGGAGTTGAAAAACAACTGCTGCTCTTACATCACCTTTCAGGAGTCTCCCCCCCACCTCCCGTTCTCCCTACGTAGTTCTCTTCCTGTTTTAAAAAAACCACAACCCTCTGATGACACATTACTTTCCCATGAGGACTGTAGGCCTGCATTTCCTTCTTATGAGGAAAAGCCAAGAAGCCCCCCCCCCCCAAAAAACCTGGCTGTGATCCTGCTTCCTCATCTAGCACTCCGTTTCCAAAGCATGTGCTTGTTCAAGTCATCTTGTCCTAGGGTTGCCTGCGTGCATACACACATGCAAATACATCTTGTTGGGAAAATGTAACATGCTTGCAAAACCCGGAGGTGATGATGTGCTTCCAAGTCCGAGAAAGTGGAGACATGGGCCATTGAACTATTTATCCCAGGATCATCCTGGGTTCATCCCTGCCTGAGCACTGGATGCCCTGTGTGGCACTTAGATGAACAGGTTTGACCCCAGGACAATCTTGGGATAAACCTTAGGTCTAGCTACTGCCAAGAGAGGACTCTTTCTTGAGTCAAGCCCAACCCAAGCATGAAACAACTTGTTTTGAGCACTGATTTTAGGGTACCTTTACAGGGAAGCAGATGGACAATTTAGTTGATTGTCTTTTACTCACCTATTACTGTATTAACACTATATTATATGGGGGGGAGCTTGTGATATTTTACTGTTTATTGCTATTTATCTAGGATGTAAGTGCGGTTTGGACTTTGGATGGTAAGTGGTTAATTCTGTTGGGAGGGGGAGTGAGTGCTTGGAATGTTGGAGTGGATGCTGATTGGCTGTAAGATTCAAGTGTGTGGCAGAGACAGTTAGGAGTTGTGTGTGGAGATTTGACAGAGTGAGTGAGAGGCTTGGCTTTTCTGCTGAAAGGGTTTAGATCAGAGTAGGATCAACATTTTATTGTTTTGGGGTGGAGGGAAGAACAGGAAGAGATAGATTTAACTAGTGAGTAGAGTAGGCAAGGAAACATATATATTGTGTTGTAACAAGTATTGCAACAAATGAAACCACAAGATTGATAAACTGAATGAACTTGCTTGTTAAATAAAAATTACTTTGTTTCATAAACTGGATTGGATTCTTAAAGTACCTGAGGTGTAAGTGAAACACAGAATCGGGGAGCAGCAGTATGGTGACAGGGTCCCTAATTGGGATCGTTTTATAGAAAGAAGTAAAACGCAGACCCAAAGAGAGAGTTGTGACAGAGCCCTGTTTGGATTTTCCACTTTATTTATTTATTACATTTATTTTATTTATTTATTTATTAAATGTATGTGCCGACCCATAGCCGAAGCTCTCTGGGCGGTTTATTACAAAAGTTAAACACAGCGAACGTTAAAAAGTATACAAAATTTAAAACCATCAAAAATATAAAAACAACCGTATCCATTTAAACAACAACAGTTCTGGGGTCCATTAAAAAACAAACAAATTCAGCATATTTTGTTAAATGCTGTTAAATGTCTGGGAGAAGAGAAAAGTCTTGACCTGGAGCCGAAAAGAGAACAATGTTGGCGCCAGGCGAGCCTCATCGGGGAGATCATTTATGTACTTGCCCCATAGCTAAAGCTCTCTGGGTGGTTTACAAAGATTAAAACATTGAACATTAAAAACAAAATTTAAAAAGCATAAAAACAGACAATATCCAGTTGAAACCTCAAGCACCAAACGATTTCCAGGCATGTCAGCGTAAGTGAAGTTTATAAAA
Organism: Elgaria multicarinata webbii; assembly: GCF_023053635.1. Lineage (NCBI taxonomy): Eukaryota > Metazoa > Chordata > Lepidosauria > Squamata > Anguidae > Elgaria > Elgaria multicarinata. The sequence goes on from NC_086178.1 coordinate 5,545,072, forward strand.
TGGGGTTGGTAGTTGTGTAGATTCAACACACCAGAAAAATGTAAAGAATTTTTGTGAACCATCCAGAGAGCTCTGGCTATTGGGCAGTATAGAAATGTAATCAATCAATCAATCTCAGGATCATAGAATCATAGAATAGCAGAGTTGGAAGGGGCCTACGAGGCCATCAAGTCCAGCCCCCTGCTCTATCTCAGAATGCACCCCTGCCAGACTTTGCAGCCAAACTAAGAACCAAGCTACATATTACGATCAACGTTCTTAAAAAAACCAAAACAACTGGCTTAATCTGGCCACTTTTATTTAGACAGAAATAACAGCTGCAGGGACAGCACCTCTGGGAGCAAATAGGGTCATAGAATCATAGAATAGCAGAGTTGGAAGGGGCCTACAAGGCCATCAAGTCCAACCCCCTGCTCAATGCAGGAATCCACCCTAAAGCATCCCTGACAGGTGGTTGTCCAGCTGCCTCTTGAATGACTCTAGTGTGGGAGAGCCCACAACCTCCCTAGGTAACTGATTCCATTGTCATACTGCTCTAAAAGTCAGGAAGTTTTTCCTGATGTCCAGAATAGCAGAGTCGGAAGGGGCCTACAAGGCCATTGAGTCCAACCCCCTGCTCAATGCAGGAATCCACCCTAAAGCATCCCTGACAGAGGGTTGTCCAGCTGCCTCTTGAAGGCCTCTAGGGTGGGAGAGCCCACCACCTCCCTAGGTAACTGATTCCATTGTCGTACTGCTCTAACAGGCAGGAAGTTTTTCCTGATGTCCAGCTGGAACCTGGCTTCCTTTAACTTGAGCCCATTATTCTGTGTCCTGCACTCTGGGAGAATCGAGAAGAGATCTTGGCCCTCCTCTGTGTGACAACCTTTTAAGTATTTGAAGAGGGCTATCATGTCTCCCCTCAATCTTCTCTTCTCCAGGGTCAAGAGCACGTTCTGGATCAGGGCCCGATGGCTGCTTCGTCTTCAAAAGAAGAGCCGATGGGTGCAGCTCGTGGTTAAGGTGACCGCAAGCAGCACAGGGACCCAGGTGTCGCGTGGCCGTGCCGAAAGATCTGGTGCGGCACAACCATGGGCCGGTACCCAGGAACTAGATCTAGGCCTTAACGGACCCAGCAGGCCGGCTGACCTTGGCAGAGGCTGGAAGCGTGCGGGGAACAAACCACAGCATTGTGCATGGACGATGGTGTGTTTCGCTGGCTTTCAGCACTGCTGTTCTCAATAGCAGGAAGCCGCTTACTTCACTGGCGATGAAAGGTGGCTCCCTCTCTGCCAAGGACCTTATCTGGTGTCCCTCTCGGTGGCTTTCTCTGCCCAGGCTCATCTTTTCCAGACCGTTCATGATGAAAGTGTTGATTTATTCCCAAGTCACCCGTTCATTCCTGGAGAATTTGCTGAGCTTAGAAAGCAGCTCGCTGACTGTAGGCTTTTAATAGTCTCTTGTAAACAAAACAAAGCACATAAATCAAGTATGTAGCAAAATTTCGGGAAACAGTTTGCAGAGGCAGCACAAGCCGGGTTTGGTGCCTGTTAGGGTGACCCTATGGAAAGGAGGACCGGGCTCCTGTATCTTAAACAGCTGTGTAGAAAAGGGAATTTCAGCAGGTGTCATTTGTATGCATGCAGCACCTGGTGAAATTCCCTCTTCATCACAACAGTTGAAGCTGCAGGAGCCCTTCCCTCTTTTGTATGCTGCACTACCTCTACTACAGCGGCCAGATACAAAAGAGGGCAGGGCTTCTGCAGCTTTAACTGTTGTGATGAAGAGGGAATTTCACCCCGTGCTGCAGGCATACAAATGACACCTGCTGAAATTCCCTTCTCTATTCAACTGTTGGGGATACAGGAGCTGTGTCCTCCTTTCTGTATGGTCACCCTTGTGCCTGTTGGATGAGAGCTTTGGCCACGTAATGCCATTGTTGTACTATATGCTTTATTTACAAACATGTAAATAAAGTATAGTTGGCAACAAGCAGGAGGCAGCCTTGCAAAGCAGTGGATCCACCACCTACATCCGAGGTCTGTCATCCCCAGAGAGAGATCCAGTACCCCCTTGTGGCGTCACCAGGCTCTGTGACGGCTGTTATTAAACCTCTCCTTCGTTGCCGCCACCCTATTCTTCTAAAAAAATGAGAGAATAATAAACCTTTGAGTGTGCGTGTGTATTGTCCACCTGAAGTAACACGTATGACTGAGCAGACGTGGGCTTTAAACAAAATAAGAATACAGATTATTCATATAGAAAAGGATTTTAAAACACACTAAGATCATTCTACTTTATCCACATACATCTACCTCCCTCAACCTCCCAGGGAATACTAAAAGAGCAGGTTCGTAACTTGGGGGTTCTCCTAGAACCATCTTTGTCACTTGAGGCTCAGGTGGCCTCGGTGGCACGGAGTGCTTTCTACCAACTCCGGTTGGTGGCCCAGCTACGCCCCTATCTGGACAGGGATAACCTAGCTTCAGTTGTCCATACTTTGGTAACTTCCAAATCAGATTACTGCAATGCCGTCTACATGGGGCAGCCTTTGAAGACGGTCCGGAAGCTGCAGCTTGTGCAAAATGCGGCGGACAGATTGATAGCTGGAACAGGGAGGTTTGAGCATGTAACACCGATTCTGGCCCGCTTGCATTGGCTGCCTATACGTTTCCGAGCCCAATTCAAGGTGCTGGTTTCAACCTATAAAGCCCTACATGGCTTGGGACCGCAATACCTGATGGAACACCTCTCCTGACATGAACCTCCCCGTACACTGCGCTCAACATCTCAGGTCCTCCTCTGAGTGCCTACTCCGAGGGAAGCTCGGAGGATGGCAACAAGGGAGAGGGCCTTCTCGGTGGTGGCCCCCCGACTGTGGAATGATCTCCCCGATGAGGCTCGCCTGGCGCCAACATTGTTATCTTTTCGGCGCCAGGTCAAGACTTTTCTCCCAGGTATTTTAACAGCATTTAACAACGTTAAGTTTTTTTTAATGGACCCCAGAATTGTTGTTTTTAAATGGATACTGTTGTTTTTATACTGTTTTTTTTTATGGTTTTTAAATTTTGTATACTTTTAATGTTTACTATTTTTAATTGTTGTAAACTGCCCAGAGAGCTTTGGCTGTGGGGCGGGATATAAATGTAATAAAATAAATAAATATAAATAAATAACCACCTTCAAATCCTATAACCTCACTTTCCTAATACTATCTTGAAACAAGCCTCTACTAAACCCCACTCCCTCCCTAATTCCGATTGACTCCAACTGCTCAAAAACTCCTCAACTGTCTCTGGCTGTGTTCAGAAGACACTTCAAACCACGGCTTTAACCATGGTGACTAAGGCCTTAGTCACCGTGGTTAAAGCCGTGGTTTAAGGTGTCTTCTGAACGAGGCCTCTCACTCCCAGCTCTCTCTCACCATTCAAATCCACCAACCAATCAGATGATGCCATTCGCACTGCTCACCATTCTAACTCCCACCTCCCACTTACTTATCATTTCTTGAAAATAAAAGAATTGGCCACAGCAAATCCAAACCTGAACCAAACACTTAAATATACACATATAAGGAAAGGAACGGAACCTCTCATGCAAGCACTGAGTCATTATTGACTCTTGGAGGGACGCCAGCTTTTGCTGACGTTTTCTTGGCAGGCCTTATAGCGGGTGGTTTGCCGTTGCCTTCCCCGGCTGTGATTACCTTTCCACCATTTAACTGGGTACTCATTTTACCAATCTCGGGAGGATGGAAGGCTGAGTTGACCCAAGCCGGCTGCCTGAAACCAGCTTCCGCTGGGATTGAACTCAGGCCGTGGGGAGAGTTTCAAGCTGCAGAAACTGCTGCTTTACCGCTCTGCACCACACGAGGCTCCATATAAATACACATATAAACAATTACGTAAATTAACATTTTGTCACCCACACCCACACCCAGGTGCCTTCAGCCAGCTCACAGCTCTCTTTGTGTCATGGTCCAGAACTCTGAACCCTCATCCTTGAAACATCCCACCTCTTATCCTCGGAAGAGATTTCTGAGTTAATGGTTCAGGGAGAGGATGCAGTTACAGAAAGGTGTTACGAGGCTTCCAGTTCTTCAGGCCCGAGTTCTCCAGGAAGACCAACAGCATTCGGAGGAGGTTGTATTGTCATCCTCGGAGTCGACATTATTGCAACTTGAGGATTCTAAAACAGAACAGGTCCCTTTAAGAGAAAAGGTCTTCATGTGGAGGTGAGGCTAACCAACCTAGAGGAAATCAACCTCCAACCTAAGGCTCAGTCACCATTTGCTGCTTGTTGGAGCAACATACAGGCAAGCAAGTATGGCTTCCAGCCCCCGGTGGAGCTCTCGAGGGTGCCATCCTATTCCCGTCCCTGCCTCCCTGGGAAAGTTGACTTGTCAAAGAGATTAGTGAAAGCCCAGTCTATAGTGGGCGCCCTGTAACCCAGGCCTTACCAGCACCCAACAACATTAAGCCCTTGTCATGACAGAACAGAACACTTAAGTCTTGCACCAAAAAGAATTAAGAGTCTTGTGGCACTTTAAAGACTAAGAATTCCCCCCCTCCCCCCCGGAACAAGCTTTCTTGAATTACTTCATCAAATGAAAGTCTATGCCAGAATAAATTCCTTAGTCTTTAAGGTGCCACGAGACTCTTTGATGTCATTTATTTGTTGTTTCCAATTCTTGCCAAACTTTTGTATCTTCGCATACACTCTTTATGACAGCCTCTCTTTCCTCTTAGCCGGATGCGGAGGCCAGGCAAACTTTTCCTAGCTCTCATGGCTAATCTCCAGAGAGATCTTCATAAATTCAGAAGACAACTTCTTTAACTTTACCTCCCATTGAGCAAACATCCATAAACTATCCTGTCCTATTAGCAAGTAATTTCCCTAACAAAGGATTGGCCAGCCAGCAGATCATGACAAAGGATAAGCTAAAATCCTCTGGAAGTTCCGCATAAGCTAGCAAGACAGAACCCGGGCTGTTTAATAGTTTTACACCAGGAAAGAATGAGAAAGAATTAACCAATGAGCCTGTATGTTTAAAAGTGTCATTTTTCTTGAATGGGATTGTTTTCAGCGACAACAAATATGAATCAGAGAAGATTTCTGAAATACTAAGGATCCAGATTTGGAATTTTTTAAAATCACAAAGACTCACAGAGTTGGAACAGATTCAGTTTGAAACTGCTGGTAGATTTCCCGCATCCTGTCCAAATTACAATTAATTCCTGCCCAGAAATTCAAAACATCCTTCCAAACAAAGCCCTATGAAGAGAGACTGAAAGAACTGGGCATGTTTAGCCTGGAGAAGAGAAGATTGAGGGGAGACATGATAGCCCTCTTCAAATACTTAAAAGTTTGTCACACAGAGGAGGGCCAGGATCTCTTCTCGATCCTCCCAGAGTGCAGGACACGGAATAACGGGCTCAAGTTACAGGAAGCCAGATTCTGGCTGGACATTAGGAAAAACTTCCTGACTGTTAGAGCAGTACGGCAATGGAGCCAGTTACCTTTGGAGGTCGTGGGCTCTCCCACACTAGAGGCTTTCAAGAGACAGCTGGACAACCCTCTGTCAGGGATGCTTTAGGGTGGATTCCTGCACTGAGCAGGGGGTTGGACTCGATGGCTTTGTACGCCCCTTCCAACTCTGCTATTCTATGATTCTATGATCTTGATTTCGACTGAATTATCTGGGATGAACCTTACTTAGTACAGCTTCCCCAGAGCCCAGCTTTACCAAGAGAGGATTCTTCAGAAGAAAGGCTGCTTGGGTCTTTTGCTGCTCTTCCTGCCATTGAAGATGACAACTGCGATCCTCAGAGGTAACCCTACCGGCCATTCCTAAAGGAACGAAATGCCACCCTGAAGAACCTCGGTGGCAGGGCCTTCTCGGTGGCGGCACCCACCCTCTGGAGGACCCTCCCTCTTGCGGATCGTGAGGCGGAAAACATGTCTTTTAAACGTCTCCTGAAGACATACCTTTTTACGCAGGCTTTCCCTGGTTTTTAATGCAGCTAGTTTGACATTGCTTTTTAAACGTTTAATGTTTTAAATTTATACTTATATTGTATGGGTTTTAATTGTGTACTTCCCAGGGAGTTTCAGCTGATGGGCAGTATAAAAATGTAATTAATAAATAATATTTATTTACTTATTTATTTACTAGCTGTACCCTGCCACGCGTTGCTGTGGCTCAGTCTGGTTAAATTGAAAAGAAAGAAAAGACAAAGTGGATGTTTCTAATATGTTTAATTTCACAATGCTTGTGGATATACAATATTTTTAGTTGTTCCATTGTCTGTGAAGATATAGAGATTGTCTGGTTTGCCGACTCTAGAACACGCAACATATGAGAAGCAATGTGAGAAGCAATCTGTGTCTAGATCTATGACGTTGCTCAGTAATTTTTTTACTGCAAGCTGCGTGCCGTTGCAAAGTTTTGGCTGGTTGATATTTCGCAACATGATAATTGGCATGCCGATTTTCAATTGCAGTACGTGCGGTGGCATCCCTGCCAGATCGAGTGAATTCAAAAATTCTGTTGGATAATTAACCGCTTCATCTGCTTCTGCAACAGTGTGGATGGACTTGTATGTGACTGCCTCGCTTTGAATGTTAGATTGAATAATATTGTTAAGTTCGTAGACGTTTTTGTTCTTGGCCGCAAGAATAGCTCGTTCACTCAGCCAATCATGATTCTTATAATTGGTTTGAATATTTGGAAATACTTTTTCAACTAATTCTTCTTTTGACGTCACTAAATTACAGAAGTTATGAGGTAATAAAATTCGTCCTGAGGTCAGATCAACCGGCACCTTTCCGTTCCAAATTTCCAGCAATTGACGTGAGAATATCTCAGCTGATCGATCATTTTGCAGCTGGACACGCATATTTGTAGTTAATTTTAACGTCTTTATGTCGCCACAAAGTAGAGTATTTCAGGCAAGCATTTATTTCGTCCGCTGGTGTCGATCGAGGAATTACAGGTAATGTTTGCCTGAAATCTCCTGCAAGCAATATTAATGTGTTCTCAAATGGTCTGATGTTTCCACGCAAATCTTGCAATGATCTATCAAGAGCCTCAAGTGATTTTTTGTGTGCCATTGTGCATTCATCCCAAACAATAAGTTTGCATTTTTGTAATATTTTTCCCATGCCGGATGCTTTGGAAATGTTGCACGTGGGAGTTTCAATGAATTGTATGTTTAATGGCAATTTCAAAACAGAATGAGCAATTCTTCCACCAGGTAGCAATGTCGCAGCTATTCCGGACGACGCAAGAGCTAAGGCTATGTCATTTTGGGATCGAATTGCTGCCAGAATCAATCTAATTAGGAACGTTTTACCAGTTCCTCCTGGCGCATCTAAGAAGAAGATTTCTCCAATCCCGTTATTGATGGTTTTCATTATTTGATCGTAAATGCGTTTTTGCTCAAGCGTTAGCTTAGGAATATTTGATTGCACATACGACAAAAGATCATCCGTGTTGTAATTTTGTTCACGACGCAATTCTACATCGAACGAAGCAGCAACAGTTCGATTCGGTGATGGCATTCCCAATTGATTGAGAACTTTGTTTGCGATTTCTAAGCACAAATCTTCAATCATTATCAACGCTTCGTTGTAGATTTCTGGTGTGAAATCCATGTTTATATTTGAATTTTCTTTGCGTATTCAACGGAGAATATCTTCAGCCATGTCCGATTTATATTTCTCCCATAACTCTGTTGGAGATGAAGGAGAGCAGGCGGTCAATATGATTGCAAACAATGCACGAATTTGATTTGGATGTGACGTGTTGCACGCATCATTAATGCATACATCCCAGTGTCGGTCGTTCTCCAATAAATTCAGAGTTTGACATGCACTGCGGAAAGTGGCATGTGTAACGCCATTGACAATTCTCAATTGATGGAAAGACGTTGGACCGGGCACATTTACCAACAGCATGCGAAGAAAGAAGCATTCATCTTGATTGGGATGCACGGTGTACAGTCTGCCTATCGTTGTTTCTTTGAATATGCCAGGTTGTCTGTCGACTCGATCTGAAGCTGTAGAACGCGATTGCCGTGCTCGCAATCGTGCATCCTCAAGTCTGGCTGAACGTTGCTTGGCTGGTTCCTTGGCACGTATTTGAGGCATTCTTTTTCTTTTTTTCTCGTTTGCTGATGCCCGTTCTTCCTCAGTCTGATTTGCAATTTCTCGTCGCAGTGCTTCCGCTCCGCAAGTACGACGACCTAAGACCGACCCCTGCGGAACCCCATACTGGAGAGTCCACGGGGCTGAGCAATGTCCCCCAAGCACCACCTTCTGGAGCCAACCTGCCAATTAGGAGCGGACCCACTGCAATGCAGGGCCCCCCACTCCCAACTCAGCCAGACGCTCCAGAAGGATACCATGGTCGATGGTGTCGAAAGCCGCTGAGCGATCAAGGAGAATCAACAGAGTCACACTCCCCCTGTCTTTCTCCCGACAGAGGTCATCATACAGGGCGACCAAGGCTGTTTCCGTGCCAAAACCAGGCCTGAAACCCGACTGAAATGGATCCAGATAGTCAGTCTCATCCAAAAGTGTCTGAAATAAAGAGAGGCCCTTCTCATTTGCCCACCCGTGAGAGCAATTAGGTGGGTGAGCGCACGGGAGAAGGCCTTTTCCGCAGTGGCTCCACACCTTTGAACAAACTCCCATCAGAGGTCCGCCATGCACCACCCTTGCAGGCCTTTAAGAAGGCCTTGAAAAAAAAATCATTTTCCTGTGGCCTACTCACAATGAGTACTGTTTTTATTGTGTGTTTTATGTTCTTATTGCCTTTAACATTTTGTTGGTTTTTATGTGTTTTATTGCTGTGAGCACCTAGGGCTTCTGCCCAGAAAGGCAGCCAAGAAATGTTTTAAACAAACAAATAATTAAATGGTCCCCCCACCCATCACAGCCACCGAAAAGTGACAACCCTCCAGGAAAAAGAGTGTCTGAGCAAGTCAGTGCTTTGATCTCCGGCTCTTTGCCAACTTCCTCCATGAAGAAAGAAGACCAGGATTGTGTTGAGCGAAGTTTCGCCTCCTTCCTTCTCTCTCCTTCAAGAACAGCTGGCAAAGGAGCTCACTTTAGCACCAGTCACTGGGGACAAACCTTGGGTAAATGTTACATGACACACCCCCACCCAAATGTTTATGCTCTTGTGGCTAACCCCTGCCCCCTGAATCTATTAGGGCCCTTGCTGCCTGGTTAATCATCTCGATTCGCTCCACTGTAGGCTCTTTTGCCAGGCGAGGAGGAAATGCATTAAAAGGGAATATTCATTTATTTATTTATTGCATTTTTATACCGCCCTATAGCCAAACTCTCACAAAGGGAAAAGGGAGTGTAGATCTGTATACGACTGACTGTTGAGGAAGTGAGAAAGTCGGGGTTGGCATTTTTGATTTATCAACTGTGGGAGCCGCATGGCATTGACATGGACTTTGCATTGACGTGGACCAATTGTCCTTCCAGGTGTTTGTTCTACAGCTGAAATGAATTGGGGCTGGGAAGTCTACGGGAATGCCCCACCCCATTCAGATCTGTCCAGAGATCCTCCATGGTGCCACCCCCTTCAGGGATGAGGCAGGTGGCGACTGGGGACAGGGCCTTTTTAGTGGTGGTAACCAAACCGGTTGCAGAATGCTCTCCCAGGCAGTTTCAGCTGGCAACAGCACTTCCTGCTATTTAGGCAGCAATATGAAGACGTTTCCATTCTCTATCAGATTGCTGTTTCACTGCTTGGTTTTTTTTGTATGAGGGCAGGGGAGGGGTCCTTTTAGAGCAAGGGTGCACAACCTGGTGCCCTCCAGATGTTTTGGACAACAGCTTCCATAATCCCCGGCTATTGGCCATGCTGGCTGGCGAGATTTGAGGATTATTGAGTGCTCTTTTTCGTTGTGTGTTTTAGGGAGAAATCTCTCAGGGAATGGCCGAGTGCCCATAGGATGTTTCCGATCAGGAGGCCGTGAAACTCTTTCAGCCCCGAGGACCAAATTCTATTTTGCAGCAGTTCTGGGAGGGGTGTGGGGCCAAGACAGGCAGATGTCAGCTTCAAGCTCTTACTGCCGGCAGCTAAGCCTTAAGAATTCAACCTTTGAAACTTTTATATTGTATTTTATGTCATGTTTTTATACTGTTTGTTTTATACTTTGAAAAGTGTTCATTTTTGTGAACCGCCCAGGGAGCTTCAGCTATAGGGCGGTATAAAAAGGCAATAAATAAATAAATAAATAAATAAACTGAGGGAGAAAAACAGCCCAGAGCCCAGGAAATCCCTAAATTATTTCATTTGTCATTCCGACAGGGACAGTGGTTTCCTCGCACCTCCGTGGGATGAGCTGAGAATGGGCTTCACCTATAACAACGCTTCCTAGGAACTCCTTTTGCAGCTGCTAGTTGCTGTGTTTTTAAATTGAAGAACCCTTTTTTAAATTAAATTAAATAATTTCTGAGCATAGCTGTTTATATATGCATACATCCATACATGCCGGCCGAAGCAGAGAAAATAACTAAGCCCTGTTCAAAATGCCCAGACGATCCCAAGAAATGGACACAGATTCGTTGTCCAGAGAAGACTGTGGGATACTTGGTAGAGGATGTGTGTGTGTGTGTGTGTGTGAGAGAGAGAGAGAGAGAGAGAGAGAACTGGCAACTTTTGACTGTACAAGTCAAGGGCTGAGTGTGTATGCAAGGAAGGATGGGTGTGTATTAATGAGTTTCCGAATAGCAGCGCCTTCACGCTGATAGGTTGTTTGGCTGTCCTAGCCCAGAATGCAATGGGGGAGGGCTTTGAAGTATAAAGAGCAGCTGTTATGGGGAGGACTTGCCCGTCCCCTCTAGAATGGAGCCTTGCGTCAAGGGGAGGGAGGGGGGGGAGGAGGCCCCCTCCCCTCACCCCACCACAACCCACCCCCTTTCTTTTCACTTGCTTGGGGAAAAAAGAACCCAGTGTGATCTATGTGCCAGAAACCCCAAAGGTATCCTAGCTGCAAAGAGTGGGGCAGTGTTTGGAGTCAAGCGTTCCTGAAAGGATGCAGTGTGTCTGGAGTACAAGAGTGTGTGTAAGTGCACACCTTGAGCATGGTGACTCAACCAGATGAGAAGGCAGCTCCAGGGAAGAGAGACGGGCTGTGTTTGGTGCTGGAGATGCAGGCACACCGAGAGCCAGGGAAGAGGACGGCAAGGAAAGACCTTTTTCGACTTAAAGCAAACAGGGAACTGTTTGTATGATTCTGTATTGCCAGCAAGGCAGGGCAATATATCCGCCTGCCCAAGATTAGGGTTGGATTAACCACCTACCTTCTAATGCAGAGATGAAGAAGCTCAGATCTAGCAGGGGAAATCTGTCCCATCAGGGGTCCAACTCTTGCTCTCTGAATATGAGCCAACAGTGTGGTGTGGCTGCAAAAAAAAGCAAATGCCATTTTGGGCTGAATTAATAGAAGTATAGCTTCCAAATCGCACATGGTACTGGTTCACCTCTATTCGGCCCTGGTTGGTTAGGCCTCCTCTTGAGTATTGCGTCCAGTTCTGGGCACCACAATTCAAGAAGGATGCAGACAAGCTGGAAGGGGTTCAGAGGAGGGCAGCCAGGATGATCAGGGGTCTGGAAACAAAGCCCTATGAAGAGAGACTGAAAGAACTGGACATGTTTTAGCCTGGAGAAGAGAAGGCTGAGGGAAGACATGATAGCACTCTTCAAGGACTTGAAAGGTTGTCACATAGAGGAGGGCCAGGATCTCTTCTCGATCCTCCCAGAGTGTAGGATATGGAATAATGGGCTCAAGTTGCATGAAGCCAGATTCCGGCTGGACTTCAGGAAAAACTTCCTGTCTGTGAGAGCAGTATGACAATGGAACCAGTTACCTAGGGAGGTTATGGGCTCTCCCACACGAGAAGCCTTCAAGAGGCAGCTGGACAACCATCTGTCAGGGATGCTTTAGGGTGGATTCCTGCATTGAGCAGGGGGTTGGACTCAATGGCCTTGTAGGCCCCTTCCAACTCTGCTATTCTATGATTCTACTTTAAAACAGGATCTGAGCTATTCACGGGATAATCTACTGGTGGCGATTCCGCAGAGCAGTTGCCCTCCATAGATTTTGCACTACAAGTCCCATCTTCTCAGCCAGTGGCCAACCAGCTGTCAGCCAGGGATCCACAAGCAGGACACGGCTCCAACAGCACCCTCCCACCCATGTTCCCCAGCAACTGGTGCACATACGCGTACTGCCTCTGCTACTGGAGGAAGCACAGCAATCTCTGGCATTCCCCAAGTCAAGGAAGGGTTGGAATTAATCGCCTCTGACTTTGGTTCTATGATCTGAGCCACTGGCCGACCTTGTGGCGATAAATCATTCTCTACAGCAATTAAGCCCCTGCTATTTCAACCACCGAGGGTGAGGGGCTGCAGGGCAGGTCAGCTGCTAGGTCTCCCCCCACTCCGCTGTTCCCTCCACTCATGGTGTCCAGTGAAAACTCCGTCACACGTTTGGAGGTTGCAGCTGCGGGAAAGAATCACGAACCAGGAATGACAGGCCTGCTCCCCGCTTGCTTAAGGCCCAGCCAGGGGGGACACAGCACCGTGATCTAGGCAGGCCACAGCACCACAGGGCCCTCGACCTGTTCTACAGCCATTCCCAGGAGGCCATCTCCCTCCGGATCTGGAAGATTAAAAGATTCCCTCCGAGCAAACGATTCCGCTGGAATTTCCCCTCTTCTCTTTCTTCACCGGCTGCTCGAACAGGTCGGGCAGGAATTTCCTGGAAGGCGACTCGGCTATGCGGTAAGAGCGGCGTGTTTTCCTTCTGGCAGGGTACCCACCTGCTCACCCCGGGCTTCCAATGCACGGCAGGCAGAACGGTGAAACGTGAAGCGCTTCTCAGCGCTGTCTCTGAGCCTGCCCCAACCTGGTGCTCGCCACAGGTGGTGGCTGGGGATGATGGGAGTTGCAGTCCAACCCCACTGGAGGGCACCAGCTTGGGCAAAGCTGCACGCCCTGGCATTGGTCAGGACTCCAGCAGGGCCTGCTGCTGTGTCGAGGCCGTCCCTGGGACAGCCCCAGGTGGCTGGGCCTGAGGGCCGCCATTTTAATTTCCCACAATGCCGCTCTGGCTCATGCTTGGCTGCCTGGCACCAATCCATTTGCTGGTGCAGAGGCCCAGTGCTGCCTACTAAGAGGATCCTCACCTGATGTCACTCTAGTGACAGCACTCCTCAAATCCGGTGCCATTCAGGGAGGAATTATCATTCTTCACAGGCCTACAAGGGTGTGTGATCCTTTTGCCTGGAGTAGGGTGACCCTATGAAAAGGAGGACAGGGCTCCTGTATCTTTAACAGTTGCATAGAAAAGGGAATTATAACGGGTGTCATTTGTATATATGGAGAACCTGCTGAAATCCCCTCTTCATCACAACAGTTAAAGCTGCAGGAGCTATACTAGAGTGACCAGATTTAAAAGAGGGTAGGGCACCTGCAGCTTTAACTGATGTGATGAAGAGGGAATTTCACCAGGTTCCCCATATATACAAATGACACCTGCTGAAATTCCGTTTTCAAGACAACTGTTTTTTTTTTTTTTAAATTTTTATTCATTTTCAACACTATATAAACATAGATAAACATTACCAAAATATAACTGAAACAAAACACAATAAGAAAAAGAAAAACATCAAATATCTGCTGCATACATATTGAATGATTGTTGAGTACAAATATCAAAAACTATTACATATACCTTATCATACTACAACATCTTCGTTCTTAACATAAAAGTGCACCCCCCACCTCGGGATCATTCTTGAGTCCAAAATCTAATCGTTTCTTCTGCTGGTGGTTTCCCACTTCCCTTAGTAAACACAAACACTAGGAACTGTTTCCAAATTCCTTCGAACTCATTTATTTTAGTTACGCCTTTTCTCCACTTAATATTACATGTCAGTTTATCATTAATGGCTATGTCCCATACTTCTTTGTACCATTCCTCAATAGTATATTCCCCTTGGACCTTCCAGTTCCTAGCTACCATCAGTCGTGCTGCAACCAACAAATTCGATATCAGCTCTATAGTTCCTTTTCCACACTTTATATCTTCAAATAGTGACAGCAATGCTATTTTTGGTGTTTGTTCTATTTTCATTCCCACTATTTCTTCAATTTCTGAGAACACCATCTTCCATAATCTTTGTACATATTTGCATTGCCACCACATATGTAAATACGTTCCTTTTTCCCCACAACCTCTCCAACAATTTGCTGAATGTTGATCACTTATCTTATTCAATCTAACCGGGGTTAGGTACCACCTCCATAGGATTTTAAAATAATTCTCCTTTATTCTTACTGATAAACTTCTCAACACTCTTTGTTTCCATAGTCCCTCCCAGCTCTGTCGCCCTATTTGTATCTTCAAATCTGATTCCCAAACCATTTTCTCTGTATTCTCTCTAAACTCCTTCTCTAACAATATTTTATATATTTCACTCATTAATCCTTTTGAAACTATACTCCCTCCTTTCCCTTCCTCCTTACTTACTACTAATTCTTCAAACCTCGTCATCTTTCTGCACATTCTATTATCTTTAATCCACTTTTTATTCCATTGCTCTAATTGACCATATTCTAGCCAAGATAGCTTCTTCTCCTTTAACAAATTTTCCATATCCTCTCTTGTTTTAATATCTCTTACCCAATCCTTTAATCTTATTTTATTTTTCTCTTTTAATATTTTACATAATCTACCCTTTAGATCCTCTGGGAAATTCTTTAACATTATTATCGGTGCTAAGGGAGAGTTGCTCGGAAGCAGCTTCCCTTTAAATTTACTCCAAATTTCCCATTGAGTCCTCAGGAGTGGATTATCTATACTTCCAACCCACTTTCTTCCTCCGTCTTTAAAAAAAACATTCTCCAAATTCATCTCTACCTTATTTATGGTTTTTTCTTCCATCCAATATAAATCTCCTACTCCCATAATTGCTTCTACAACATGTCTTAATCTATTTGCTACGTAGTATAATTTTATGTTTGGGAGACCCATTCCCCCCTTTTTTTGGCTTAGGTACCAATTATTTTTATTCACTCTTGCTCTCTTTTCTCCATTACAATATTTATTAATAATATTTTGCCAACTTTTTATCTCGGTTTCTGATATTTTTATAGGTAACATTCTAAATACAAAATTAATTTTAGCTAATATCTTCATTTTTATTAAGGCTATTCTTCCGAACCAAGATAAATTTAATCTTTTATATTTCTCCAATTTCTCTAATACCTCTTTCTTTAACCTCGTTAAATTTTCCTTTTCAAGATTCTCTAAATTTTTTGTAATTTTAATTCCCAAATATTTAATCTCATTCTTAACTTTCAATTCCATTCCCTTAAATTCCCAATCCTTTTCTTCCTTCTTGGTATAGTTAAACAACATCATCTCTGATTTAGACCAATTTATTTTTAACCCTGTAATTTCCTCAAATTCCCTCAACTGATATTTAATTCTTTCTAACTTTCTTAATGGATTCTTAATGGTCAATAAAGTGTCATCCGCAAACATGTTTAACTTTATTTCCCTTACCTCTCCAATTCCTTCTAACTCTTCATCCTCCCTTAGTGCCTTCGCCAAAACTTCCATAACCATTACAAACAGGACCGGCGAGAGCGGACATCCTTGTCTTGTTCCTCTGGCTAGTCGTATCTTTTCAGTAAGTCCGTCATTTACCACCACTACCGCCGTATTTTGGGAATATAGCTGTTCTATTACATTTTTAAATTTATTTCCAAATCCCAATTTATCTATAATACTCTTTAGTGCCTGCCAGCTCACACAATCAAAAGCTTTAAAAATATCTAATGCCATAATACCTGCCTTAATATTTGCTTTTTTAATTACATTTATTACATTTAAAACTCTACCCACTAAATTATGCATATGCCTTCCTACCACAAACCCACATTGATCTGCTCCTATATATTCTGCCAAAAATTTATTTAGCCGTTTGGCCATAATAGATGTAAAAATTTTAGCATCCTGATTTATTAAAGAAATAGGTCTATAAGAATCGGGATTAGTCAAATCTTTATCTGGTTTTGGGATCAGAATTATCACTGAATGTTCCCATGATTCAGGTATCTTCTCTCCTGATAATATCCTATTATAAAGTTCCATTAATTTTGGAACTAAACAGTCTTTGAAGACCTTATAATATTCTGGACCCAAACCATCTGCTCCCGGTGATTTACCAACTTTTAACTTATCAATAACCTCTTCAACTTCTCTTTGAGTTATTACTGACTCCATTAACTCCTTATATTCTAATTTTATTCCCTTCTTTATAAACCTTCCAATATACTCCTCCACCTTTTCTTGTTGACTTTCTTTACCCTTATACAATTCCTGATAGAATTCCTGAAAAATTTTTATTTTAGCTTTCATTGCATGACAATAATTCCCTCGGCTATCTTTCAACGTTTCTATCCCATTCCTCCCTTTTTCTTTTTGTGTGAGCTTGGCAAGCAACCTCGAGTTCTTATCACTGTTTTCAAAATATTCCCTTTTCATATACATTAAATTCTTTTGAATCTCTTCTATATTTAAATTTTCTAATTGTTTCTTCTTAGCTTGTATTTCCACTAATTTATATTTATCTTTAACTCGCCAATATCTTTCCTCCAAGTTTTTAATTTCTATCTCTAACTTTTCCTGTTCTGCACGTTGTTGTCTTTTTAAACTACATGTTTCTCTAATACAGATTCCTCTTGCTACAGCCTTCATGGTGTCCCAAATGACTGACCCAGCTGTTCCTCCTTTTTCATTAATTTCCCATGACTCCGACAGTTCCTTCCGAATTTTATCTACTATTTTATTATATTTCAATATCTTTGTATTCAGCTTCCATCTATATGCCTCTTTATAATCTTTCTTAACTGTAAATTCTAGACTTAACAAGGCATGATCAGTTACTTTTATTACCCCCATTTCCATTTTACAGATCCTCGTTGCAAAATCTTTTGAAACAAATATATAATCTATCCTGGAGTATGTATGATGAACTGGGGAAAAGTATGAAAATCCAGGCCTATTCCCGTTAAGTAAACGCCACGAATCTAAATAATCATTTTCTTTTACTAATTTATTCAATATAGTCATATTGTTCCTCTTTTCAGCATTAGTGGGATTTGACCTGTCCCGTTTATTATCCATAACCATATTAAAATCCCCAGCTAATATAGCATACCCCTCCTTAAATTCTTCTATTTCTTTAAACAACTTTATAAAAAACTCTCTATGCCTCTCATTTGGGGCATAAACATTAATCAAAGTATAGACCTTTCCCTCAATTTTACCTTTTAACATAAGATATCTGCCCTTATCATCCTTTTTTACTTCTTCTAATATAAACCCACTTTTTTTTGAAATCAAAGTGGCCACTCCATTTTTTTTCGATGTCCCTAATGACTTTTCATAATAGGCTAACCACTTTAATTTTATCATATTCGAATTCTCGGAGCCTTGGTGTGTCTCTTGGACCATTATAATATCTGATCCCTCTTTATTAAGCATTTGTTCTATTCTCTTCCTTTTCACGACTGCCCCCAAACCTTTAACATTGAGTGTTGATACCTTTATCTTTTTATCCATAATCACCCTTTTGAAATCTCTTCCGATCCCTTGTGCTCAGCAGTTCAAACTTGCTTACATAAAAAAACAAACTCCATACATAAAACCCCCACCCTCCTACCCCAATCCCTCCTCTCCTACCTTCCCCCCCTCCCCACCCCCCACTCTAATCCCCCCCCATATCCCCGTGAGTCTAGTACTCCAGCCATCTACTTTAAAGGGGGGGGGGGAGGCAGTGCTGCGCCTGGCCGGCAGGTTTCTATATTAGCATTTCTATTTGCAATTATCTCCAAACATAATTAACAATTCTCTTACTCTCCAGATGTCCCAGCCTCATTCCCTCCCCCACCCACTCCAGCCCCATTTGCTTCCCCATCCAGACCCAGCCTCTTCAGCAATTCTTTACCTTGATCCAATGAGGTTACTCTGTGTTCCCTCCTCCCATATGTAAATCTTAAGAAAACCGGGTAACCCCATGCGTATGGAATTTTGTTCTGCATTAACATTCCAGTTATTGGTTTAATACTCCGTCTCCAATTTAATGTATGTTGAGAAAGATCATGGCGGTGGCAGGTTTCTTCTGAGGCTCTGAGCGGCGTTGCCGGAAAAAGCAATTATCTATTTTTTAATGGGCATAAATCTTTGAGCAAACGACAGGAAATGATTATAAAAGCTATCGGAGCTGGAAAGTGTTGAGAAGAGCCGATGGGATGAGGTGAGCTTGACGGAATGTCTTTATAAACTGCAGAGGCAAAACCGAAAGTAAAGTAACATGATTGATGTCGCAGTTTGAAAAGAAAGAACTTATGCTTGTTAGACGTTGATCTGATTTACAGCGATCCTCACTTCTCATCCTTTATCTTAAGTTGGAAAGATTGAAATACTGGCTTTGAAGTTGTTTGCTGTAATCTTTGTAAAGTGGAAAGTGGAAGCTGTTTGCGGTGTGCCGAGAAGGGGGGGGTGAAGGGGAAGAAACAGCATTCTGTGA
Source organism: Elgaria multicarinata webbii (assembly GCF_023053635.1). Classification (NCBI taxonomy): domain Eukaryota; kingdom Metazoa; phylum Chordata; class Lepidosauria; order Squamata; family Anguidae; genus Elgaria; species Elgaria multicarinata. The sequence goes on from NC_086178.1 coordinate 5,563,681, forward strand.
GGGAGATGTGGGATTTTGAGAAACTGTGAATGATTGGATCTGATCCCCTCTAGTGAATGCTGTTGTGAACTGAATATATTTCCTCCCCCTCGGGAAGAAGGTGGTGTGTTTGGCACATAGAAGAGAAGCCAGTAAAAGTTGCTAAGGAAGTGGGGGCTCTAAGATTTATGCCCTACTCAGAAGGGTCCTATGTCCAACATTAAAAAAAAGATTAAGAAGTGGGAAAAGTTGAATATACAAAAAAAGAAACCTTCAAATCATAATTTAACCCACCTCTCCCACCTGGAAGATACAGCCCCTGGAACAGACCAGGAAGACGAAGTTATAGACCCAGTTTCTTTGGATACAGTACCAAATAAAGAAAAGAATATGGCTGAAGGGGGAAAAGCAATGGACAGCAACTTTCCCTCCCTAGCAGAAATTAAGGCAGTTATTGTAGAGAATAATATCATCATTTTTAAAAAAATGGATCTGCAAATGAATGAATTTAGCCAACAAATGCGTGTTCTTTCGGATAAGACCGCAGAAAACTCGGATAAGATCAAAGAGATAGAGGCAAAAGCGGAATTGGACCAGAAGAAGCAAGAGGCCTTTGAAAAATCAACAAATATTCAATTTAAGGAATGGGAATTACGTCTGATCGCCTTGGAAGACCAATCTCGTAGATCTTCAATTCGAATAAAGCAGCTGAAGCAGATACAAGGAGAAGATCTTAGAGAAATCATTCTGAACTGGTTCAAAGAGCTGATGCCTGACATACCAATAGATGGATCGGATCTGGACCGAGTCCACCGCGTGGGGGGGCAAAACTACAAAGGGACTAGAGATATTTTGGTGAAATTTGGTAACTATTATAAAAAAGAGCAAATCATGAAAGAATTGAGATCTTTGACACAGTTACAATATAAAGGCAAAGCAGTGCAAATTTATAATGATCTTTTCAAGACAACTGTTAAAGATACAGGAGCCCTGTCCTCCTTTCCATAGGGTCACCCTAGCCTGGAGGTGCCAGAGATGAAACCTGGGACCTTCTGCAGGCCAAGCAGGTAGTCTTGACGACTGAGCTGCAGCTTCTGAATCCATGCCAAAGAAAGCACCAAAATATAATATTGTTATATTTAATAAGCAATAATAGATCATTAATAGACAGTTGCTTACTCTACAGGTCTTAATAGAATCTTAAGACACACAGTAATAATGGCTAAATTATATATATTTCCAGTTGATAGCAAGCAGTTGCTAATTTAACCTCATCATCCTTATTACAAATTAAAAATTAGCAACTGCTTGCTATCAACTGGAAATATATATAATTTAGCCATTATTATGTCTTAAGATTCTATTAAGACCTGTAGAGTAAGCAACTGTCTATTAATGATCTACTATTGCTTATTAAATATAACAAGTGCATGTTAAACTTTATTTTATTTTATTATAACTTTATTACAAATGCAAAATTAGCAACTGCTTGTCAAAAACTGTAATGCTTTCTATCAAACCAATTGCTTGTTAAAAATTTATACCCACAACGGCATCCTCCGAAAGTGATCACATTTGTGTTTTTTAGCCACCTGTTAGGTCCTTCTTTTGCGAACAGCACACAACTGCACAATAACCTAGATGACGTAACGTACGTAACGTAATTGACAATAGCGGTAGTGTCGAATACGATTAGGGTGACCATATGAAAAGGAGGACAGGGCTCCTGTATCTTTAACAGTAATGTAGAAAAGGGAATTTCAGCAGGTGTCAATTGAAGTGGGTGAAATTCCCTCTTCATCACAACAGTTAAAGCTACACTAGCTATAGTAGAGTGGCCAGATACAAAAGAGGGCAGGGCTCCTGCAGTATTAACTGTGTTGATGTTGAGAGAATTTCACCCTCTTCAATTGACACCTGCTGGAATTCCCTTTTCTCCATTACAGTTAAAGATACAAGAGCCCTGTCCTCCTTTTCATATGGTCACCCTAAATACGATAGTACCCAGGGTGTCCAAATCCAAGTGTTTCCCCAAAGCCTCTGCCATCTTTTCACACACCACAGAAAATTAAATTAAGTTAAAATTAAAATGGGACAACAGCATAGCTTCCAAAGGTACAGATTTTTTTTTTTTGCCCTTATTCTTCCGTCTCTTGAAGGGGTGTGGTTTCCACAGGTTGTATCGGGCAGGTAAACTTATTGCCACTCAGCACACCTTTGCTATTCTTACCTTTGAGGTGGGTGGAATTTTAATCACCCAAATTTTTGTTTTTCAAAATGAAGCCTAGAATGCTTTTCCAGTTCTATTAAAAAAATCATTTTAGCAAACAAAGTGCTTACATGGAATTATTATTATTATTATCATACTACTAATGTTTAAATGGATTTTAAAAGATCCCTGCAACTGACTTTCCAGTCACTGGTGTTTTAGCAATGTGTTTTTATCAGAGTTAAACACTGCCGATTCACACTTCCAGTCAAACATTACACCCTTTGATTTCATGTCAACATGGGCAGTAATCTGGCAATCTTGCTCAGAACGATTATGTGCTTTAGCCCTAATTAAATAATTGTTGCTTTTTTAACGGCTCAGGTGCACTGGGCCTTCTCCACCCACAGCAACTATGTCACACCTACTAATGTAACTAATTTAATTAATGTAGCTTGGGGGTTCTTTTAGACCCATCATTGTCACTCGAGGCTCAGGTGACCTCAGTGGCACGGAGTGCCTTCTACAAACTCCGGTTGGTGGCCCAGCTACACCCCTATCTGGACAGGGATAACCTGGCTTCAGTTGTCCATGCTCTGGTAACCTCCAAGTTAGATTACTGCAATGCGCTCTACGTAGGGCTGCCTTTGAAGATGGTTCGGAAGCTGCAGCTCGTGCAAAATGCAGCGGCCAGATTGATTTCGGGAACCAGAAGGTTCGACCATATAACACCTGCTCTGTTCCTCTTGCACTGGCTGCCTGTATATTTCCGAGCCCAATTCAAGGTGCTGTTTTTGACCTATAAAGCCTTACACGGCTTGGGACCACAATACCTGACGGAACGCCTCTCCCGACGTGAATATACCTGGTCACTACGTTCAGCATCTAAGGTCCTCCTCCGGGTGCCTACTCCGAGAGAGGCTCAGAGTGTGGCAACGAGGGACAGGGCCTTTTCGGTGGTGGCCCCCAGACTGTGGAATGATCTCCCTGACGAGGCTCGCCTGGCGCCAACGCTGCTGTCCTTTCGGCACCAGGTTAAGACTTTCCTCTTTGCCCAGGCATATGGCGGCACATCTTAATCACCCACATGTTTAGTTTTTAATTGGTTTTTAATGCTTTATGTGTGTATGTTCTGCGTTTTAGAGTTTTAATTTTTGTATACTTGTTTTTACCTCAATTTTAGAATTTCTGTAAACCGCCCAGAGAGCCCTGGCTATGGGGGCGGCATATAAGTGCAATAAATAAAATAAATGTGGATGAAATATAGTGGGAGGTATAACCAGAAAAACTGCAATGCCTCCAAACAGTGTGGAAAGTCAATTTTGCTTGTAGTTTACAGCGTTAAGACCAGCAATTGGATAGTGCCAGGAGCCACTTGTCCGGAAGTAGCCCTGCGCTCTTTGCATCTACCCTGTGTGTAAATCAGTGATTTTAGGCTGTCTTTTAAGAACATCAGAAGTGCCCTGATGCTGGATCAGACCAAGGGTCCATCTAGTCCAGCACTCTGTTCACACAGTGGCCAACCAGCCATCGGCCAGGGATGAACAAGCAGGACTGGTGCAACAGCACCCTCCCGCCCATGTTCCCCAGCAACTGGAGTTTATCCAACCCTCTTTTGAAGCCACCCAGATTGGTGGCCATCACCACATCCTGTGGCAGTGAATTCCATAATTTAACTCTGCGCTGTGTGAAGAAGTACTTCCTTTTATTTGTCCGAGATCTCCCACCAATCAGTTTCATGGGATGACGCCTTGGGTTCTCGTATTTTGAGAGAGGGAGAAAAATGTCTCCCTGTCCACATTCTCCATACCATGCATCATTTTGTACACCTCTATCCTGTCTCCCCTCAGCCTCCTTTTTTCCAAGCTAAACAATCCCAGTTGATGCAACCTTCCCTTGTAGGGGACATGCTCCAGCCCCTTAATCATTTGAGTTGCCCTTTTCTGCACTTTTTCCAGCTCTATAATATCCATTTTTAGGTGTGGTGACCAGAACTGCACACAGTATTTTCCCACTTAATCTCAAATCGCCAATGCATACAAGATAACCAACTGGCCATTCTCCACTGATTAAATTTCAGGCTCCCAGCACACCCTGATGCTAATCAGAAAGGCACCATTCTGCAGAAAAAGGATATCAAAGTGAGGGGAATGTATCAGCAAATTTGATTCTATTTGTTTAGGACTCAATGGAGACCAAGGTTTTCTTTCTCACTACAGCTTAGGTTAGAACATTGCCAAACTAGAAAGCTTGCGTTATTGCTAATGGCCTTCAATTGAATGCTTACTGTGCTTATCTTGCATACATTTGAACTTTGTATGAAATTGTCTCTGATGTTAAATGTTGTATTTTATCGACTTCTGAGCCTGTTGTTTGCCTCGCTAGGGTGACCCTATGAAAAGGAGGACCGGGCTCCTGTATCTTTAACAGCTGTATTGAAAAGGAAATTTCAGCAGGTGTCATTTGTGTATATGGAGAACCTGGTGAAATTCCATCTTCATCACAACATTTAAAGCTGCAGGAGCTATAAGTGACCAGATTTAGAAGAGGGCAGGGCACCTGCAGCTTTAACTGGTGTGATGAAGAGGAAATTTCACCAGTTTCTCCATATATATAAATGACACCTGCTGAAATTCCCTTTTCTATGCAACTGTTAAAGATACAGGAGCCCTGTCCTCCTTTTCATACGGTCACCCTACATTTGTATACATGGGGAACCTGGTGAAATTTCCTTTTCATCACAACAGTTAAAGCTGCAGGTGCCCTGCCCTCTTTTGCATCTGGTCACTCTAGTATAGTGCCTGCAGCTTTAACTGTTGTGATGAAGAGGGGATTTCAACAGGTTCTCCATGTATACAAATGACACCTGCTGAAATTCCCTTTTCTATGCAACTGTTAAAAATACAGGAGCCCTGTCCTCATTTGCATATGGTCACTCTAGGTATTATCTCCCCCACCCACATTTAAGATCATATATGAACTTTATATAATCTTCCATTGGCAATTATAACCTACCAGCTAACGAGAACACTTGATGTGTCTGAGGGGGTGATCACTAAATATATGGACCCTAAATCTGTTGGCAAAGAATTTTGTTGTTTTGGAAAAAATGGAAACGAAAAACCCCTCTACAGTACTGCTTTAAATTTATTTATTTATTTAATTTATTACATTGTTATACCGCCCAATAGCCGAAGCTCTCTGGGCGGTTCACAAAAAGTAAAACCATAATAAAACTACCAACAGATTAAAAACACAATTACAAAATACAGTATCAAAAGCACAACCACGCAGCAAAATTTATATAAGATTAAAATGCAGAGTTAGAACAATAAAATTTAAATTTAAGTTAAAATTAAGTATTAAAATACTGAGACAATAAAAAGGTCTTCAGCTGACGACGAAAAGAGCAGCTCAGAAGTAAACTATAAAACCCCCCCCACCTCAGACAACTTTTGCATACACCTCGCAACCTGGGGCTTACGTTGCAGGTTTTTGAAACATGGGTGTCATCAGAAGCTTCTTTTAATCTGTCTTGAGTAAATGCAGATCTGGCTCAGGTTTCCAGCCCGCAGGCCAAAGAGAAAGGCTCTTCCAGATGTCTCTGTGACTAGTCTCATCTGTATGCATACCCTTCCTGGCAGAAGAATGCCTTTGTGCTGGTTTATAGCGGGTGGGGCAGCTTTAGCGTTTTTTGAGAAGGAATCCTGTGGAATTTCCCATGGTTCTCTCTGCCTCTCCTCTTTGTCCTGCATGCAGTCAAGGCGTCATTAGTGTTCGAAGATCTACGATTGGGAGCTGTGAATTTATTCTGTATGGAAAGGAGGACCGGGCTCCTGTATCTTTAACAGCTCTATTGAAAAGAGAATTGCAGCAGGTGTCATTTGTACACGTGCAGCACCTGGTGAAATCCCCTCTTCATCACAATAGTTAAAGCTGCAGGAACCCTGCCCTCTTTTGTAGAATGACCAGATACAAAAGAGGGCAGGGCTCCTGCTCCGTTAACTGTTGTGATGAAGCGGTGATTTCACCAGGTGCTGCTTGCATATAAATGCTGAAATTCCCTTTTCTATGCATCTGGTAAAGATCCAGGAGCCCTAGTCCTCCTTTCCATAGGGTCACCCTATTTGCATTGGATAACACACACACACACACACACACAGCTGCTCCATCATGTCTAGTTTGGCCCATAGAGACTGCTGGCCCATCTGGCCCAGGACCGGCCACCCGGACTGGCATCAGTCCTCCAAGGTCTCAGGCGAAGAGAGCACCCTTCCCCAGCCTGGTCATCCGTGGTCCAGTGAAAGGATTACAGGGGAGAAGGCTGGGAATGGGCCGCTCCAGCTGCCGTCCAGGCTGGGGCTGCTTCACCCCTGCTGCTTCCTCCCCAACACTGGAAAGCGCAGCATGGGCAAGTCTTCAGCCTGAGATGACGCGCAACACACAAACGGACATGTGTATGGCACACTGAGAGGAAACATTCCCAGTGCCTCCAACATACTCGCTGTTATCTCTGATCTCAGATTGGAAATAACGGCAGGATTTTCTCTGGAGGGGACTCCTCCAGGGCTTGGGGCTTGGCCCTGGGCCGGTTGGGGAACCTCTACAGGCCAGATTAGATCTGCCGGCCGGAGGTCCGCCACCCTTCCGATAACTGGAGATGTCAGCGGTTGGACCTGGGGTCTTCCGCAGGCAGAACAAGTGCATTGCCCTGGAGCGACAGCCCTTTCAATGAGTCCGCCGGCTCCCCGCATCTTGCAGTTAATGTAACTCGCTGTCAGCTTCAACATGAGCCCCAAATGGCAGGCACCGCGTGCGGCCCGAGGCCTGGGCCCCCACATCCAGCAATTCCACCTGGGAGGTATCTGCATCTTTCCAGCCCTGAGATCCACACCTGTCAGCCGTGTTCTTCCTGAGCTTGGCTGGTCTCCCTTTCCGTGGGTCCCATCATGGCAAAGCCGAGGGCTTTCTCCTTGGCATAAGCCCCTTTCCCTGCTTTGGAATCACTGATGGGGGGGGGGGATTTAAAAACAATGGGGAAGGCACCGGGAGGGATCCCTCCAATTCCTGAGCGATTTCTCCTGCTGTAAGTATCTCCTTTGAAGAAGGATTAGCCCCTTTTTCTCTGATCTAAGTTTTAAGGAAGGAAACAAGCGGCAGAATTTATTTGTTTAATTATACTGGGATTAGTGCAGGGAGGCAGAGAAAGCACTTCTGAGAAAGGAGGAGGTTGCTTGGCACAGGGACACCTTATCTGGCCACACAGGACCCCCCTCCCCTCCCCTCCCCCCCAAATCCCGCCCTCTTCTGCCTCCAGGAATTCAGTCTCCGGCAGCAACAGAGATAAAAGGCCCACAGCTCTGCTTCTCCTTTGATAACATTCGCGCCTTACGGTCCAGATCCTTCCCTGTCCAGATCACCCCTTTCCTTTCCTTTCCTTTCCTTTGGGCTTGTAGATATTGCACCTTGCTGCAGCTCAAGCCTGCATACAGCTGGTGCGCAGCACCTTTATCTGACCCTCTGTTCCAGCCTCCCCCAACCTGGTGCCCTCCAGATGCGTTGGATTGCAACTCCCATCATTCCCAGCCAGCACGGCCATGGAATGATGATGGAAGTTGGCGTATGGGCCCTGCCCTCTGCCCGGGAGGATGGCGACCAATCAGGGGTCGCCGTCTGCCCAGGAATGCCTCCGCCACAGCGACGGAGCGAAGGTAGATGGCGGATACGCTGTATTCGCATTGCTCCAGAGAAAAATGTCAGGGAAAGTCCCCAACTTTCAAATGCGGAGCTCTGCAGGAAAGCCCCACGGTGGCTTCGAGGTCACTGCTGCGTCGTGTAATTGTCACAGCACTACTGCACTGCCCCTTTCTGCCTGCCCCCCTCATTTCCTGAATCCTCCGCCCCCTCTCTCCCCGCCTTCCTCCAGAGTAGAGTAATGCTCCGGGAACAACTTCATCTCGATTCTGACCTTGGTTCTTGCTTGGCCTGATGCCGTGGGCCCCACCACCTCTGCCGCTGCTGATTCTTCCGTGGGACTGCCCTCTTCTTGGCCAGCCTTAACAAGCCAGGGTTGACAACTGACCAGAAAGAGCGGCCTGTGATTTGCTTGTGTGCCCCTATAACAGCAGAGTGAGCTGCAGGAACCAGCAACGGAAGGTTATTGTGGCATGGAGATGCCACATGCGCTTCAGCTCCTGGATAAGTCCCGCAGATCTCTCTCTGCTGTCAACGGCACAGAAGCAGGGGCTGGCAAAAGTTGGCAACCTTGTCTAAGGCGTGGCTGTGTGTTGGGGTCGATCTCTCCCCGCCTCTGCCTCCCACATCGGCAAGCGTTTGGCTTGCGGTTAGCCCCCACCTGCCATTTTTAAAGCAGAGCATAGAACAGCAATGCAAATCTCAGGAGAGAAATCGACTGTAGAAATGCACCAAATGTAGTCAGTTCAAACAGAAAGCGTCACCTGACAGTGAGGGGTGGAGGGGAGCACAAGGAACCGGCCCCCTGCCTTTCTGAAGAAGGGGCGCATGGCACGCTTCACCGAGAGGACTGCGTGGGTGCACCACTTTCATTTCCTGCCCACCGGCACCATTCACAGCGCACCAGGCAATCGCAGCAGAAGGAACTGAGAGATCAGGCAATGAACTTTCACAAGCAGAGCTTAGGTCAAACTTGATGGCAGCAGAACTAGATCTTCAAACATAGGGTGGCCCTATGGAAAGGAGGACCGGGCTCCTGCATCTTTGTGTAGAAAAGGGAATTTCATCAGGGGTCATTTGTAGGCATGCAGCACCTGGTGAAATATCCTCTTCATTACAACAGTTAAAGCTGCAGGAGCTATACTAGAGTGACCAGATACAAAAGAGGGCAGGGCTCTTGCAGCTTTAACTGTTGTGATGAAGAGGGAATTTCACCAGGTTCCCCATATATACAAAGGACACCTGCCACAATTCCCTTTTCTATGCAACTGTTAAAGATACAGGAGCCCTGTCCTCCTTTCCATAGGGTCACCCTAATAAAATGGAAAGCAGGAGGACAACTATGTAAGCTGCTTTGGGTTCCCTGCAAGAGGGGAAAAAGGCAGGATATAAATGTAATAATAAAAATAAAATTGTATTTATTTTTATTTATTTATTTAAAACATTTTTGGCAGCTTCAGGACAGAAGCCCTCATGAGGTGGCTCACAACCATAAAATGCATAAAAAGTTAAAATATTAAAAGCGTAAACACAATAAAGTAGCAATTAAAAACAATAAAAGCCAACAATAAAGTCAGCAAGAACAACAAGGGCAATAGCAGCAATAACAGGGAGGTGTCACAACGGAAAAGGCCCTGCCCCCTGGTCACTGCTCAATGTACTTCCGAAGGAGGGGAAAAGCCAGAGTCCGGCTTCCAGGAAAGATCTTAAACAGGCAAAGTTATTGGAGAGTAGATGACCCTCAGTTGCTCTAGTCCCCAATCACTGGCAGCCGTCACCACAGCTTATAGTAGTGAATTCAAATAACACAAACATGTCTATAATATGTTTTCAAAACGAACTTCTCTCCCCTACTCGCGGCCCGCTTCAAATGATTCCATCTGTTTCATTGTTGTGCAAACTATCTAGAATTTGGAATTCCTTTTGCAACTGCAGGGCAGGAGCACGCTCCTGCAGCTTTGACTGTTGTGATGAAGAGGGAATTTCACCAGGTTCTCCATATATACAAATGACACCTGCTGAAATTCCCTTTTCTATGCAACTGTTAAAGATACAGGAGCCCTGTCCTCCTTTTCATAGGGTCACCCTAGCTGGGTGGCCAGATGCAAAAGAGGACAGGGCTCCTCTTGTGTGCAACTATTTAAAGGTACAGGGGCCCAGTCCTCTTTTGCACCTGGCCACCCTACCAAGGGACAACAACCAAGAGAAAAGCCATGCAGTTTTATGGAGAACAGCAACATTTCAACACAGCGGTTACTATGAGAAAGTTGCACCATTCACCTCTCTGGCTCATTGCTGTTGGCTCCTCTTAAGACAAGCAGTCACTGGGCGCAGGAAAAAGGGTCAGATCCAAGCATTAAGTCCAGTTTCCTCCCAAAGCAGCTTTGCCTTCTGAGCTCCTAGGGGAAAAACAATCTGGATCTTTAAGGGACAATTCTTCACTAATCCTCTGCTTAAGCCTTGCCATGTGCTCCTGAGTGCTGAGGGAAGAAGGGAAGGGGTGTGTGGGGAGAGTTGCTGCAGGGCCTGAAGGGGCTGTGGCCTGAGTGCTGATGGTTCTCAGCAATCAGTGGCCTCCACAAGCTGAATATGAGCCAACAGTGCCATGCGGCTGCAAGAAAGGCAAATGCTAATTTGGGCTGCATTAATAGAAGTATAGCTTCCAAATCACGTGAGGTCCTGGTTCCTCTCTATTCGGCCCTGGTTAGACCTCATCTAGAGTATTGCGTCCAGTTCTGGGTTCCACAATTCAAGAAGGACGCAGACAAGCTGGAGCGTGTTCAGAGGAGGGCAACCAGGATGATCAGGGGTCTGGAAACAAAGCCCTATGAAGAGAGACTGAAAGAACTGGGCAGGTTTAGCCTGGAGAAGAGAAGATGGAGGGGAGACATGAGAGCACTCTTCAAATACTTAAAAGGTTGTCACACAGAGGAGGGCCAGGATCTCTTCTCGATCCTCCCAGAGTGCAGGACACGGAATAACAGGTTCAAGTTGCAGGAAGCCAGATTCCAGCTGGACATCAGGAAAAACTTCCGGACTGTTAGAGCAGTACAACAATGGAATCAGTGACCTAGGGAGGTGGTGGGCTCTCCCACACTCAAGGACTTCAAGAGGCAGCTGGACAACCATCTGTCAGGGATGCTTTAGGGTGGATTCCTGCATTGATCAGGGGGTTGAACTCGATGGCCTTGTAGGCCCCTTCCAACTCTGCTATTCTATGATTGATTCTAAGTTGAAAAGCGTTCGCCCCAATACAGATCCATGTGGGATCCCCCCTATTTACATCCCTCCAGTGAGTGAATTGACCGTTTATTCCTACTCTCTGCTTTCTGTTGTTTAACCCATTGCTGATCCATAAGAGGAGCTTGGATCTCTCCTTTAGAGTTCTGACTAAAACATGGAGCAGATTCCCCGCCCCACTGGCACCGGAGCCACCAGCATCCACTGGTATCTCCTGCTCTACAGATTCCTGCTCACCGGCCCCTTTTCAGGCTATGCTCGGCTGGATGTGGGTTACAGCGGTGATGCACTTGTTCGCCCCCACCCCCATGCCACCCGTCTGCTGAAATAGTTCCAGCCAGGACACAGCTGTCACAAGCTTGTAGTGTCTGGAAACTACATGTACTAGTGGAAAGAATGTCTGAATAAGTGTAGCCCCTTGTACTTGATTGCAGAAGGAAGTGATAATCATAATTTTATTGCACCAGTGGGGCCCATTCTCCAGGATTGATCCCTGCCCTCTATCCGTGCCTCCACAAGCAGTCCGCTTATTTATTTATTTATTTATTTATTTATTTATTTATTTATTTATTTATTACATTTCTATACCGCCCAATAGCTGGAGCTCTCTGGGCGGTTCACAAAAATTAAAAACATTCAAAGTATAAAATAACAGTATAACATTCAAAGTATATAACAACAGCTTTGCAGTCATCTATGCCCTGGGAGGCTGCAGGAAGCAGCCCAGTCCTGGATCAACCTTTAAGCCAGCCTTCCTCAACCTGGGGCGCTCCAGATGTGTTGGACTGCATCTCCCAGAATGCCCCAGCCAGCTGGCTGGGGCATTCTGGGAGTTGTAGTCCAACACATCTGGAGCGCCCCAGGTTGAGGAAGGCTGCTTTAAGCAATATAAGCGCGTCCTTAGGGCACCCAAATTGAAAAGTATGCTCTCGAGATCACATAATTTCAGTAGAAATAATATCAGAATCTTATTTTGTCTTGCAGTCTTTTGGGCCATAGCTAGGCGGGGCGAAATCCTGGGGTGATCCCCGGGATCGTCCCTGTGCGTCCACATGACACACAGGGGATCCCGGGATCAGGGAGGGATGATCCCTCCTTTGCCCCGGGATCTCACCCTCCCCTTTAGGCCTGGTTTTTCCGTGGTCTCGAGCTTGGGCGCCGTGGTTTGTCCAGGCTCCTCGCTATTCCTCGTGAGGAGCCAGGAGCGGGGAAAATAGTATTTTTTTAAAAAATAACTTACCTTTTGTGCGCAAACATTCATGCGCTGCTGGCCCTTTAACCGGGAAAAAAAATGGCGGGCGCGACGCCTGTCTGTCTGAGGTCATCGCGTGCCGCATGTGAACTTCTCAATCCTCCCAGAGTGCAGGACACGGAATAATGGACTCCGGTTAAAGGCAGCCAGATTCCAGCTGGACATCAGGAAAAACTTCCTGACTGTTAGAGCAGTGCGACAATGGAATCAGTGACCTAGGGAGGTTGTGGGCTCTCCCACACTAGAGGCCTTCAAGAGGCAGCTGGACAGCCCTCTGTCAGGGATGCTTTAGGGTGGATTCCTGCACTGAGCAGGGGGTTGGACTTGATGGCCTTGTAGGCCCCTTCCAACTCTGCTATTCTGTGATTCTATGAGGTGGAGATCTCGCAATGAAAAAATCGCGAGATCTTTCGCTCTCCATCCCGCTAGACCGCTAGGTCTAGCTAAGGCCTTCGAGGGTGATTAAAAATCATTTCCAATAAATTTTTGCATTCTCATTTCCCCCTCTTATAACAGTTTTATTAAAAAATGCCTAAAACAGTGATGAAAATTTGTATATATATTTTTCTGTTGCCCTAGTTATAAGTAAGGCATTGGCTTATATTGCTTGTTGCTATTTAGTGCTAAATAAATTTAACAAAACCAGTTTAGATTTAATATAGTTGTGTGTTTTGGTGTGGGGGATGCTCTTGAAGAAAACTGAGTTTTTAATGTCTTATTTCACCATCAGCACTTATGGAGTCTTAATGTCTTGCTGGCCACGCAATGGAAGGGCCAAGGAGGAACCATTGTTGGGGCTGTGCTTAGGGCATCAGCTGGCCTTAATTTGGCCATGAAGCAGCCTCCTTTTCATAGGGTCACCCTCAGGGTGACCCTGTGAAAAGGAGGACAGGGCTCCTGTATCTTTAACAGTTGCATAGAAAAGGGCATTACAGCAGGTGTCATTTGTATGCATGCAGCACCTGGTGAAATTTCCTCTTCATCACAACAGTTAAAGGTGCGGGAGCTATACTGCAGCAATACTGTGACCAGATTTAAAAGAGGGCAGGGCTCCTGCAGCTTTAACTGTTGTGATAAAGAGGAATTTCACCAGGTGTTCCATATGTACAAATGACACCTGCTGAAATTACCCTTTTCAATACAACTGATAAAGATACAGGAGCCCTGTCCTCCTTTGCATATGGTCACCCTAGGACTCACCCTACTACCAACAGAGAGGAACACTTTGGCAACCCTAGGGCTAAGACCCTGGGTGATTTTCCTGGTTTGTTAATGCTTTAAGATGGAGTTCCCTGGTTCAGACACAACGGTGGGAAATCTGACTTCATACAAGCTGTGATCTATTCTCCAAAGTTGGTGTGCGATGGGAGAGCTGGGCACCAGCGCCCGTTCACAATCATCCGAAGGGGACCTATGTTACTCCTGATGTAAACAAGCCGAGAGAGAGAGAGAGAGAGAGAGAGAGAGAGAGAGGGAGGGAGGGAGGGAGGGATGTGGAAACAGATTGTCAAGGCTAGTTCCAACACAGCAAGGTTTTCCTTCCTCCCAGGTATCACAGAAGTACAGAAAACAGCAACTAGCGTGACCAAGAGGTTGAAGCAATTATTTTGCTCCACCCGCAGAGGCTTATGACAAGTTTCCTCAGTGAGAAGATTAGCTTTCATGGCAGTAGCCATGGGGGAGGTGAGGGCTATGGGATCCTGCCCCCTCCTCCTGGATATTCCTGAACTCTTCCTGAATGTTCCAATTTGAGAACATAAGAAAATAAGAGCCATGCTGGATCTGACCAAGGGTCCATCTAGTCCAGCATTTTGTTCACACAGAGGCCAACCAGCTGCCACACCAGAGGCCTTCAAGAGGCAGCTAGACAACCATCTGTCCGGGATGCTTTAGGGTGGATTCCTGCATTGAGCAGGGGGTTGGACTAGATGGCCTTCTAGGCCCCTTCCAACTCTGCTATTCTCTGATTCTCTGATTCTCTGACAATGAAACCAGTTACCTAGGGAGGTTGTGGGCTCTCCCACACTAGAGGCCTTCAAGAGGCAGCTGGACAACCATCTGTCAGGGATGATTTAGGGTGGATTCCTGCATTGAGCAGGGGGTTGGACTAGATGGCCTTCTAGGACCCTTCCAACTCTGCTATTCTATGAGTCTGTGAACTGAAAAGCAGAAAACAAATGCTTTCTGTTCTGTAGTTTCCATTCAAAATAACTAAGCTTTTAGTTTAGCCCACTTACTTGTGGAGATGAAAGTATGCAAAGCAGAGTGTCGCTTCCCTTTTCCCCTTTGATTTTTTAATCTTCATTGTAAGGCCCCTGTGTGGCCTGAAAGGCCAAAATTCAACTGGACAAAAACCTTCCCCCATATAAGGCACTTCAATGCCAGAGAAAACTACACCTGGTGAATGTCTGCCTGTTGTGCTGCTTTTAAAAGCACAGGGGCCCTGCCAGAAAATCAGTGGGCAACCCAACCGGTTCTCAGCTCGCTTTGGGTAATCATTTGATGCCTGCTAAACTATGCATGCTGTGAAAAGCCATAATCCAAAATAAGTGCTTAAGAGAGGCAGAGAGAGAGAGAGAGAGGTGGGGTGGGATCTGATATGGATAAAATAACAACCAGCCCTAACATTCCGCACAGAATTAAGTATTAAGCAAAGGGGATTTCTGGTTTGATAAAGATCATTTCATTTCATGCTGTCGGAATCTCATCTACCCTGATGTGCTACTGAAGCAGTTATGGATTTTCTGCAGAGAGCTGTTGGGAAAAGTATTTATCCTGGTATTTGTCCTGGTATATAAAACTCCTTTAATGCAGGTGCAGGCAGAGGGTTATATAGCCAGTGCGGCGTAGTGCCTAAGTGTTGGACTTGCGAGATCCGGGTTCTAGTCCCCACTCAGCCATGGAAACCCACTGGGTGACTTTGGGCCAGTCACACACTCTCAGCCCAGCCTACCTCACAGGGGTGTTGTTGTGAGGATAAAATGGAGAGGAGGAGGAGGAGGATTATGTACACCGCCTTGGGTTCCTTGGAGGGGAAAAAGGCGGGATATAAGTGCAATAATAATAATAATAATAATTATTATTTATTTATATAGCACCATAAATAAATACATTTCAGAAACTGGCTTATATAATTCATTTGTGAGCCTGGCAGGCTTATTTATTTGGGATATTTATACACTACTAAATATAATAAAATCCCTAAGTGGTTCACATATAAATATTAAAATCACATTTAAAATACAATATTAAAAATAACAGTACAATACTAAGAGTAGTAAGATAGAGCACCAGCATGATTAATGTAATAATAACCCGGGGAAAGCCTGGGTGAACAAATGTGTTTCTAGAAGGTGTTTGAAGGATGCCACATTTTTTACCTCCTGAACTTCATCTGAGAGAGTTTTGCAAAGGGTGGGTGCCACTACCAAGAAGGCATGGTGACATTCTGTTAATTTCGGAATGACCAGAAAGGCGTTGAGACGGCAATTGGGTATATATAAGGGAAGGCGGTCTGCTAGATATCCTGGTCCCAAATTGTGCATTTGAGAAAATATATAAACTGAGGTACAATGCAGTTGTGAATCTGGGAAAAATGATAAACTGGTTAATTAATTTGTGAGTCTGGAAAAATCATGGGCTGACTTATAATGTATTTGCAAGTGTAGAAAAGCCATGGGCTGACTTGCAATGCATTAGTGAGTATGGAAAAATCATAAACTTGCCTATACTAAAAAACCCCCACAACTCACCCTGTGCTAGATGGCCAACTTTTATACCTTTAAAAGCTCCTCTGCACAACGTTGGCCCCACCTCCAGTGAACCCTTGGCTCTGCCTCGGCTAACCTGCATTCTGCTCCACCAATCAGATTGGCCACCTGCTGCCACTACTGGAATTTGCCCTTTTCGCAGCAGCGTCACACTGGGTAAACCTTTTTATCAAGCTTTCCCGGATGCAGGATGTCTCCTGCCAACAGGTGCTATATGTGAGGCTCCTTCACCAATCCAGCCGCCCGGGCCCCGTGCGTTTAGCTCCATCATAGAATCATACAATAGCAGAGGTGGAAGGGGCCTACAAGGCCATCGAGTCCAACCCCCTGCTCAATGCAGGAATCCACCCTAAAGCATCCCTGACAGATGGTTGTCCAGCTGCCTCTTGAAGGCCTCCAGTGTGGGAGAGCCCACCACCTCCCAAGGTAACTGATTCCATTGTTGTACTGCTCTAACAGTTAGGAAGTTTTTCCTGATGTCCACCTGGAATCTGGCTCCCTTTAACTTGAGCCCATTATTCCGTGTCCTGCACTCTGGGAGGATCGAGAAGAGATCCTGGCCCTCCTCTGTGTGACAACCTTTGAAGTATTTGAAGAGTGCTATCATGTCTCCCCTCAATCTTCTCTTCTCCAGGATAAACATGCCCAGTTCTTTCAGTCTCTCTTCACAGGGCTTTGTTTCCAGAGCCCTGATCATCCTGGTTGCCCTCCTCTAAACACGCTCCAGCTTGTCTGCGTCCTTCTTTAATTGTGGAGCCCAGAACTGGTGGGTCTGGCCAGTCTTTGACTTGTGATTGAGCTACCAGGATGGGAAAATCAGCAGCGATGTTGGGGGGTGAGGAGGCCTTCCGTTGTCCTCCTCCTCTTATCCATCTGCAGTTGCCAGAGGGTGCACGTAGACATGACACTTTGGGAACACCGTTGGGAGGAAGAGCCAGAGGGAAAAATGCACAGCAAAGCACAGACAGCAGTGCAGACAAAGCAGAAGTCTGTAGCATAAGACACATTTTATTAGGATCAGCTGACAAGCATAGAATTGTCTGATGGTAAAGGGCGGTGTGGTGCTTGGCAGGGGCAGGGGGCGCTAGAGAGGGGGGCGCATGTGCCTCCCCAAATGAGGAGATCGCCCCCCAATTGCTTGACTCCCATCATTACTTGAAGGAAAGACACTTTTCACATGTGCAAGTGCATTCGTATATTATCACGGGCGTGTCTAGACCATCCATTTATCCCAAGGGCGTCTTGAGGTCGTCCCTGTGAGTCCAAAGGGCGTGCGACCTTTCACTTTCCCCGGGATAAAATGGGTGGCAGTTATCTCGATTTTCCCCGTCCTCCCGAGACAACCCCGAGGATGGCGGGCAAGGTGGCATGCACTCCCGGGTCCTCCCTCCTCCCCGAGAGTAGCGTGGCACCGGGGGTTAAGGGGGTGAACTTCTTCGCCATCCCTGGAATGGCTGCCGGCATTTTGTGGCACTGGCTTTGTTTTTGTTTTTAAAAAACACTTTTGCGCTGAATCGCACCCTCGCATTCCCCGTGAAAGTCCCCTTTTCTCAGTACCAGGGAGAAAAACTTGATCTCAAAGTGGACAACCCAGTTTTAGCAGTGTGCATTTCCACCGGGACCAGGTCTTTTGTAAAGTTAATGGGTCTTAATTGTCTATTCAAGGCCAAGTCACCCTGAAATACTTTGCATTATAACAGGGAGAGCTCAAAACCATAAATCATTGCTGGGGAAATCCATTTTCTCCCCCAGCTACGGTGAGGATCGCAGCTAAGCTCAGAAAGAACAAGGAACTATGAGGGGCAAGTGTGGCCAATGACAGTCCCAGCCCTTTGACCCTGGCTCTACAATACGCCGCGGCAGAGGAACCATTTGAGAAGTCCACCCTCTGTCTAGTGTGGATGGAGCTGCTTTCAGGTGCTTCAGGAAAGCTCTATGCAACCCTTCTCCCACCTTGCTCCCTCCAGAGGTGTCTGCAAATCCCATCATCCCCAGACAAGAGCCTCTGTGGATGATGGGAGTTGTTGTCCAACACGTACGACTCTTTGTCTTTTTGATGGTGCAACATACTAACGCAGCTGTCCCTCTGGAAACTGACATGGAGAACATTTCATCGCCAAGTCACTCAGGTAACCGACAGTTATAAATTAAGGCACATTGGAAGGACTGAGCCACTGAGAATGCAATCCTATACACACATAACTCGGTAGTAAGTCCCATTACCTAGCCACAGTAGTGCATGCACTGGTAACTTCCCGATTAGACTACTGCAATGCACTCTACGTGGGGCTGCCCTTGAAGACAACGCGGAAATTGCAGCTAGTGCAAAATGCAACAGCTAGACTGCTGGCAGGTACATCTTACAGAGACCACATAACACCGGTTTTAAAGGAACTGCACTGGCTGCCTATACGCTTCCGGTCGGAATTCAAGGTGCTGGTAATGACGTTTAAATCTCTAAACGGCTTGAGACCTCAATACTTGAGAGAGCGCCTTTCCTTGTATATGCCTGCCTGAGACCTTAGATCTGTTGGAGGAGCCCTTCTCTGTATCCCACCAATGCAACTTATACGTTATGATGGGACAAGGGAGAGGGCCTTCTCTGTGGTGGCACCCAGACTGTGGAATGCCCTCTCCTTGGAGGCCCGATTGGTGCCAACATTGATTGCGTTTCGACGCCAAGTAAAAACATGGCTTTTTAACAAAGCCTTTGATGGCTAAACTCACTGGCACATTGTTTTAACTGCATCTATTGCTTTTAAATTATATATTGTTTTAACTTGGATTATGGTTTAATTTGTTTTTAACTGTGTATATTTATTGTTTTATACTGTATGTTTTTATCTGTACGGCGCCCTGAGTTCTTAGTGATATAGGGCGGGATATAAATATTTTAAATAAATAAATGTAACTCTGTGGGCCATTCTTCTGAGCAGACATGTACAGGATTGCACTAACTGGGTGGGGTGGGGTGGCAGGAACCTCAGGCCAATAAACCAAATCCGCCCCCCACCCCCGGTTTCCCAGCTGCCAATTGTCCACTGATTGTTTTGTATCTGGTCATGTCACGCAGGGCTCCTGCAGCTTTCACTGTTGTGATGAAGAAGGGATTTCCCCAGGTGCTGCATGTATATAAATGGCACCTGTTTCTATGCAACATAGAATCATAGAATCATAGAATAGTAGAGTTGGAAGGGGCCTAAAAGGCCATCGAGTCCAACCCCCTGCTCAATACAGGAGCCCTGTCCTCCTTTCCATAGGGTCACCCTATCTTAAGGCTTAGTTATCAGCAATAGAAACGTTAAGCTAAAATATGCTGGTATTTTGGCCCCGCCCTCCTTTGCTTTTGGCCGCACCCACCACTGGAGTGTAGTTCCAGAGACCTTTCCCCCAAATTGAATTTGGCCCTTGGGCTGAAAGAGGATTCCGCCCCTTCTGAAAACCATCAAACCAGAGATGAGGCTTAGCAGTCCTGAGAGTACTTTGAAAAAATAATAATCAAGGGAAGCACATGATTACTTCTATTAAGAACTCTCACTAATGAATTGACATTTATATTGTGTTTTAAAAGAAAGGTGTCTGGTATTAGTGGAAATCAGATATGCAGATGACACCACATTGATGGCTGAAAGCGAGGAGGAGCTGAGGAGCCTTATGACGAAGGTGGAAGAAGAAAGTGCAAAAGCTGGGTTGCAGTTAAACCTCAAAAAAACCAAGATTATGGCAACCAGCTTGATTGATAACTGGCAAATAGAGGGAGAAAACGTGGAGGCAGTGACAGACTTTGTATTTCTGGGCGCAAAGATTACTGCAGACGCTGACTGCAGCCAGGAAATCAGAAGAGGTTTACTTCTTGGGAGGAGAGCAATGACAAATCTTGATCAAATAGTTCAGAGCAGAGACACCACACTGACAACAAAGGTCCGCATAGTTAAAGCAATGGTATTCCCCGTAGTAACCTATGGCTGCGAGAGCTGGACCATAAGGAAAGCTGAGCGAAGGAAGATAGATGCTTTTGAACTGTGGTGTTGGAGGAAAATTCTGAGAGTGCCTTGGACTGCAAGAAGATCAAACCAGTCCATACTCCAGGAAATAAAGCCAGACTGCTCACTTGAGGGAATGGTATTAAAGGCAAAACTGAAGTACTTTGGCCACATAATGAGAAGACAGGACACCCTGGAGAAGAGGCTGATGCTAGGGAAAGCGGAAGGCAAAAGGAAGAGGGGCCGACCAAGCGCAAGATGGAGGGATGATATTCTGGAGGTGACAGACTTGACCTTGGGGGAGCTAGGGGTGGCGACGGCCGACAGAAAGCTCTGGCGTGGGCTGGTCCATGAAGTCACGAAGAGTCGGAAGCGACTGAACGAATAAACAACAAAATTAGTGGAAATGTTTAAGTTGACATTTAATAATAAATGCGCACGTGCAAAGCGTTTAAGTTTACGTTTCATAATTTCAATTTAAAAGTAAACTTAAAGTAAAATTAAGTAAATTTAACTTTTAAATTTAAGTAAAAATTGAAGGGCTGAAATTTAAAAGGGCAGTGCAATAGGTTTTCAAGGCCTAAAAGGGTCCTTCACAGTAAACTATCAGCATGTGACTGATTTAGCATGCAATCCTATGTGGATTTAGACAGAAAGGAGTCCTACATCTCCCAGACAGACTTGACCTTGGGGGATCTGGGGGTGGCGACGGCCGACAGAAAGCTCTGGCGTGGGCTGGTCCATGAAGTCACAAAGAGTCGGAAGCGACTGAACGAATAAACAACAACACTTGGAGAGGCTGTGAAAAAGACACTTTCTGAGTAGAATTTAGTTCCTGAGGAGAGAAATATATGTTTATGGGCAGTGGAGGCTGGTGGCTCCAATGTCAGCAGGTCTGTGAATCCGCTCCGGGTTTCATACAGAACTCCAAAGGAGCGATCCAAGGGGCTTCACCTCTTGGAGAGCGCCTTCAGAGTTCTGTCTGGTTCTGACTGAAACCCGGAGCGGATTCGCCACCCTGCTGACATCGGAGCCCCCAGCCTCCACTGTTTCTAGGTCTCATGGAGGTGAGCTGAGGAAAAGCCGCCACATGACACTGTCGCCTCCTCAGTCGCAGGGATACAAAGGAGTTAAAATTATACATGTTTAATGGACCAATTTAACTTGGTGTGGGAGGATGCAAATTTTGGAGTTTCACTGAACACCGCCTCAGATGGAATGGGAAAGCAGCAATTAAATCACTGTCTGTAGAGCAGTCAGTCACAACTGCCTGAAAGCATCGTTTACATAGCAGCATCAGGGAGAGAAGATATCGCTTGGTTCGCTTAAGGACTTCGCTTTGTTTAAGTTCAAATGCCTTGCTGATTCCAGATACAGGGGTTCTTCAAACTGGGCCCTGTGGGTTCTTAAAGCAGTTTGTGATTTTGCATTGCTGCTGTTTTTATCTGGTTGAGCTTTTATATTGTATTTTATATTATGGTTTTATACTGTTGTTTTACACTTTGAATGTTTTTAATTTTTGTGAACCGCCCAGAGAGCTCCGGCTATTGGGCAGTATAGAGAAGGAAGGAAGGAAGGAAGGCTGGCTGGCTGGCTGGCTGGCTGATTTGGACCAGACTGGGATTTTGTGAGATGGAGATTTAACCCCTTCCCCCCCGCCATATTCCCAGTTAAAGCTGTATCTACACACACCCCCTCTGAAGCTTCTCTTTGCCCTGTGCAATTTTATAGCTACCCATATAGCAAATTTAATCACAAAATTGGTTGTACTGGAATATGGATTCACCCCACAGGGGGAGAAATCCTGCAGCAAGTTCTGTCTAAAAATATTCCTATGTGCAATGATTTTAACTCTTGATAGCGCCATCCAATTGCACCCCAATCTGTCCGTCAGTGGTATTCCAGCGCCTTAGACTCCAAATACATGGCAAAATCTTTCATTTATCAAATGCACTGCAAGCTTTTACGTGTTCGTTGTATTTTAACACTTTAAAGCTGCAATACTGTGCACATTCAGGCAGAAAAAAGTCCGACAACTCCCAGCATACCCGTGTAGCTATACTCCCTGGGGAATTCTGGGAGATGTAGGACTCCTTTCTGTCTAAATCCACATAGGATTGCATGCTAAATCAGTCACATGCTGATAGTTTACTGTGAAGGACCCTTTTAGGCCTTGAAAACCTATTGCACTGCCCTTTTAAATTTCAGCCCTTCAATTTTTACTTAAATTTAAAAGTTAGATTTACTTAATTTTACTTTAAGTTTACTTTTAAATTGAAATTATGAAACGTAAACTTAAACGCTTTGCACGTGCGCATTTATTATTAAATGTAAACTTAAACATTTCCACTAATTTTGTTGTTTATTCGTTCAGTCGCTTCCGACTCTTCGTGACTTCATGGACCAGCCCACGCCAGAGCTTTCTATCGGCTGTCGCCACCCCCAGCTCCCCCAAGGTCAAGTCTGTCACCTCCAGAATATCATCCCTCCATCTTGCCCTTGGTCGGCCCCTCTTCCTTTTGCCTTCCACTTTCCCAAGCATCTGCCTCTTCTCCAGGGTGTCCTGTCTTCTCATTATGTGGCCAAAGTACTTCAGTTTTGCCTTTAATACCATTCCCTCAAGTGAGCAGTCTGGCTTTATTTCCTGGAGTATGGACTGGTTTGATCTTCTTGCAGTCCAAGGCACTCTCAGAATTTTCCTCCAACACCACAGTTCAAAAGCATCTCTCTTCCTTTGCTCAGCTTTCCTTATGGTCCAGCTCTCGCAGCCATAGGTTACTACGGGGAACACCATTGCTTTAACTATGCGGACCTTTGTTGTCAGTGTGGTGTCTCTGCTCTGAACTATTTTATCAAGATTTGTCATTGCTCTCCTCCCAAGAAGTAAACCTCTTCTGATTTCCTGGCTGCAGTCAGCGTCTGCAGTAATCTTTGCGCCCAGAAATACAAAGTCTGTCACTGCCTCCACGTTTTCTCCCTCTATTTGCCAGTTATCAATCAAGCTGGTTGCCATAATCTTGGTTTTTTTGAGGTTTAACGGCAACCCAGCTTTTGCACTTTCTTTTTTCACCTTCGTCATAAGGCTCCTCGGCTCCTCCTCGCTTTCAGCCACAGTGAAATCTAACACAAGAGTTCAGCAGAGTAACGTCCTAGTTCCTGTGTATTTTGGTGTTTTTTAATTTTTAATTTAGCCTCATGTGTTAGCTCTGTACTTAAATCTTTTATTTGTACAATTAGGTGGGAAGAGGACATATGCTAATGATTCAAATGACGTTCACAGTTCTGACAATATGTGATGATTTGACAGCGTGTCAATCACTGCCAAGGCAAAAGTCTATTTCTGATACAAGTGTCAGGCCCTGCCTTTTAAAACCCCCAAATCATGCTGTTTTTAAAACTTAGAAATCAGAAAACTTTAAAAAACTTGGAAATGTTTGCATAATACCGGGGAGAGTTAGAATTAGACTTGGGGGTGGGGAAGAAAAAAAGGTAGCCATGCGGACCCAATGAAAATTTCCAAAGTCCATATTAAGGTAATACCTTTATTGGGCGAACCAAAAGGTCATCCCAAAGTGTGCTAGCTTTCGAGATCTCCAGATCTCTTCGCCAGGTAAGAGGTTAGAAAAAGCAGAGTTGGGGTAGGTGGGTGGGTGGGTGGCCCTAGGGAAGGGGAAAGAAGACACCCAGACAATTGACGTCGAAGTCACAGTTTCTGCCTCTTTGGAGCCCCCAGGTGGGGTGAGGGGGTGGGTGGGGGTCTCCAGGTCAAGCGAGGCTTACAGGAAAAAACTCCCAGTTGATCATGAATTCTGCATTGCAGCCCAATGGCCCCGCCCCATCCCAAAGAGGCCTTGGACTACAACCCCCATCACCCCCTGCCAGCATGATGGGAGTTGCGATCCAACACCTCTCTGGAAGGCGCTGGGCTAGGAGTGGAGGGGGCTGGTGCTACCATAGAGGCCACTCAGGCAGCCGCCTAGAGTGCCAAGCTAAGAGGGGCGCCAGGTACAGCGCAGCACTCACGTGCGTTGGCTGTGAGCTGGGCCGGCCCGAGGATTCAGCTGGGCCTGGGCAGGCGAGATGGCGCCCCGCGCCTGCCCAGCCGAAGCGAAGCCAGGGACGCTGGGGTGGGGATGGGGTGGCTCCACGTTCGGACTTCCGGAATGCACCTGGAAGAGAGAGCGAGCGAATGTATGGGTGAATGGGGTGCATGGGGTCTTTGAGTGAATGCGTATGTAAGCCGGGGGGAGGTGGCAGCCTCAAACTCCATCCAGGTTTTCCTCTGGGAATTGGGGGCCCTCAAGCATGTGATGGGAAGCTGTGATTGGGGAAGGAAAGGAAAGAGGGCAGGCGTGGGGATTCTTCTTTTGTAAGTTGGGTATCTGGCATTCCTGACTGTTAGAGCAGTACGACAATGGAACCAGTGACCTAGGAAGGTCGTGGGCTCTCCCACCCTAGAGGCCTTCAAGAGGCAGCTGGACAACCCTCTGTCAGGGATGCTTCAGGGTGGATTCCTGCATTGAGCAGGGGGTTGGACTCGAAGGCCTTGTAGGCCCCTTCCAACTCTGCTATTCTATGCGTGTGTTTGTTTGGAGTGAGTGATGCTGAGCGTGTGCGCATGTGTGAGAGTTGGGGGGGGGGATGATTTGGCGGTGATATTCCTATTAAATAATGCATTTTAGACCCATACATGTTCCTTTCCCATTTGTTTGCTGTAATTGGCATGACGTATTTCTTGCACTTTAAAATAAATTTAGCCGTTTCAAGTTTTGTGCTTCTTATTTTTTCCCAGGAAACATCTGTTCTTAAAAATCAAAGTTGGCATTTTTTTGGTGTGTGTGTGTGTGTGTGTGTGAAAGTAGCTCACCTTGCTTAGGGCACAAAATAGTCTGGCACCGGCCTGGACCTGAAGGGTTAAACACCTGCAGCCTTGGAAAGATTCCTCTCTGGGCTCCAGCTTTGGCTAATGGCGAGGAGGCGGAGGCGGAGGCGGAGCAGCGCGGAGGCGGAGGCGGAGGCGGAGGCGAGGAGCGCTCCGCCGGGGCATCACTGAGCCCCAGGCCGGCGTGCGTGGAGCAGCCTCCGCCGGATTCAAAAGCCCCCCGCGGCCCCCGTCTCTTTTCTGCCTCCCAGCCCGGTCCTTCCTTCCCCGCGAAAGGCGCCCAGCATGTTCCAGTGGTGAGTCCTCCCCTGCGCGCGCGCGGGCTTCCCGGCGCAAATCCCCGCGTGGTTGGTCTCCTCCGCGGAGCGAGTTGCTCCAACTCCGGCGAGGCCGGCAGCGCGGAGCAGGACCGCCTCTTCCCGGCTGCCCCGCTCACCTAGCTCAACCCAGGGCTCTCCGGAGGCGTTGGACTACACATCCCATCGCCCCAGACAGCCATGCTGGTCCCACTCTTCTGCAGGGCCCCAGGTTGGGGAAGGTTGGCCAACTCCTTGGCAGTGCCGGTTGGTGGGATTTGTAGTCCGGCGCCTTTGGAGGGCTGCAGGCTGGGGAAGGTTGGCCGATTCCTGTTCATGCCGGTTGATGGGATTTGAAGTCCAGCACCTCTGGAGGGCTTCAGGGTGGGGACGGTTGGCCGATTCCTGTTCATGCCGGTTGATGGGATTTGTAGTCCAGTACCTCTGGAGGGCTCCAGGTTGGAGAAAGTTGGCCGATTCCTGTTCATGCCGGGTGATGGGATTTGTAGCCCAGTACCTCTTGAGGGCTCCAGGTTGGAGAAAGTTGGCCGATTCCTGTTCATGCCGGGTGATGGGATTTGTAGCCCAGCACCTCTGGAGGGCTCCAGGTTGGGGAAAGTTGGTCGACTCCTGTTCATGCTGGCTGATGGGATTTGTAGTCCAGCACCTCTGGAGGGCTCCAGGTCGGGGAAGGTTGTTCGATTCCTGTTCATGGCGTGCCGGCTGATGGGATTTGTACTCCAGCTCCTCTGGAGGCCACCGGATTGGGGGAGGTTGGTCGGTTTCTCTCTCTTTGTCCTTTGCTGGCTGCTGCTCTTCTCCCGCGGGTGCCCTTTGTGGCTAAACTTTATCCTTTCCTAGCAGTTTATTAAAAATGATAGAGCACGATTCTTTTCTTTCGCTATGCCGGTTAGGGATGATAGGAGCTGTAGTCCAACACTTCTGGAAGCTTTGCTCCTCTTCTTCTTCTTCTTCTTCAGAAACTTCTTATGCAAGCTTTTCTTCAATCCTCCAGTGTTCTGGACACTAAAACCCACTACCACACATTTCTTTCTGGGGTGACTTTTTTTAGGGGTACAGAAGGATGTTCCAACCTTTTAAGGTCTACATGGAGCTATAGTGGTGGGTGGGTTTTTTTGCGGTGGGACGACGACTTTTTTTCTTGCAAGTTCACAGTACATTTGTACCAATGGGTAGGACTTCGATGTATTTAGAAAAAAGCATACGAGACTAGCTATATATTGCAAAGGGTTGTGAGAAGGAGCAAGAGAGAACCTACAAAGCAAAACCAACCAGTATTAGCCGTTCAGAATTTCTGGAAAGCTCCTTTTTAAAGATGCTTCCTAACTTCAATATCTCCCAACTTCAACCCTGCATTTTGCTTGGCTTTTAGTGATGAGGGCTGTGTTCGAAAATGTGGTGTATTGGAGAAAGAGAGACTTGAGTTGTGAGCTGAGCGTGTTTATGCCCAATGCCTATGCTTAGGATCACACGTTTACAGTGTCCAGTTATATTCAATAGCCCTTACTCCCAAGAAAGTTGGTATAGTTTCGCAGCTTTAGACTAGGAAGAGACCCGGGTTCAAATCCCTGCAATGATTTGAGCTTCACAGCCATTCGCAACCACTCAACGTAGCCTACCTTGCAGGTTGTGAGGGTAACCGGGGGGTGGGGGGCATGCTTTGAGCAGCTTGAGAGAATTGGGTAGAAATTTGGTTGTGTTTATTGCTTAAAACATGGGTTGGGATGGGTGGAGAGCTAACTTCCATCTTGAATGGTCTACTTCAGTGGTTCCCAAAGTGGGCGGTATTGCCCCCTTGGGGTGGGTGGGATTGCATAGGGGGGCGTTAAGAGGCAAGGAAGCGGCAGGGGGGCGCTCGGGGTGGTCTTTTCTGAGAAGCGCCTCTCCAGAAGGTCTTAAAACCCAGGGACGCTTTTATGGGCGAAGGTAGTTTGGTCCCAAGCCATATAGGGGAAGAATCCACACATGTATTAATACCGTTTAAGAAGGGTCCTTTTAACGGTGATTGAAATATTTCAAAAGCACCAAAACGCTAATGAAGAGACATACCCTGCTTGGTGTGCCCCGCCATGCTGGCTGCAAAACAGAGGCGTTCGCTCTCTTTTCCCTCCCTCCCTCGGCAAGCCTGCAGCGGGTGCTATGGATTTGAAATAAAATATTCCATTAATTGTTACTGTTTTGAATTTTATTGTTATTATCTTCCTTAGTGGGTTGTTGAAAACCACTATTCTGAATAATGATTTTTATAGTGTAGGGTAGGGGGCGCTGGGCATGAGTTTGTGGAACCAAGGGGGCGGTTACCTGAAAAAGTTTGGGAACCACTGGTCTACTCTAAAAACAACAGTAGAATCTCTAGTCTACTGCTGTGAGTTATTTTTCTTGAAGAAGAGGGCATATCCAGAATCTGTTAACAAGAGGACATATCCAGAATCTGGGCTAAACTGCCCAGATAGCTTCAGCTATGGGACGTTATATAAATGTAATAAATCAAATCAAATCAATGTTGTTCCTCTCCTCGATCCAGAGGAAGAGGCAGATAAGAAATAAATATTCTATTCTATTCAGGCATAATTGATTTGTGCTGTCTGTTTCTGTGTTGCTTACATTCTTTGCTGATTCAAATCCTGATCCACCTAGTCCATGGGTGTTTTTTTTTTTTGCAAGAATCGCAGCAAACGCTAGCCCTGATGTAAGTTTAAGATGACACGGGTCTGCTGGCTTCTTTTTTGCTAACTGCATGGATTATAGGCAGTCAATTCTAGAACCACATGATGGGTTATTATGGGAGTTGTACTCTAACACATCTGGAGGGCGCCAGGTTGGGGAAGGTTGATCTAAGTTATGATGCTAGGGACATATACTCCAACCCCCTTTCACTATTTTTATTTATTGAAATGCTTTCAAGCACTTTTCAAGCACTCCTTCCGAGGCTGTGAACAAATTGCAAGAATAAAAATGAAATGCAATAAAATAACATCATAATAAAACTCCCCCCAACCCCCCCCAAGTATGTTAAAATATGATTAAGTCAGTATAAAAAAGAGGATTTAGAAGTTGGTGGTTTAGGAAAAAGCTCACATGAACTCCATTAGCAGAAGGATTCTTGCAATTATCCATTATTCTTGCAATTTGTTCACAGCCTCGGAAGGAGTGCGTGAAAAGTGCTTGAAAGCATTTCAATAAATAAAAATAGTGAAAGGGGTTTGGAGTATATGTCCCTAGCATCATAACTTAGATCAACCTTCCCCAACCTGGTGCCCTCCAGATGTGTTAGAGTACAACTCCCATAATAACCCACCACGTGGTTCTAGAATTGACTGCCTATAATCCATGCAGTTAGCAAAAAAGAAGCCAGCAGACCCGTGTCATCTTAAACTCACATCAGGGCTAGCGGTTGCTGTGATTCTTGAAAAAAACCCAAAAAAACCCCATGGACTAGGTGGATTAGGATTTGAATCAGCAAAGCATGTGAGCAACACAGAAACAGACAACACAAATCAATTATGCCTTCATAGAATAGAATAGAATAGAATAGAATAGAATAGAATAGAATATTTATTTCTTATCCGCCTCTCCCTCTGGATCGAGGAGAGGAACAACACTGATTTGATTTGATTTATTACATTTATATACCGTCCCATAGCTGAAGCTCTCTGGGCAGTTTAGCCCAGATTCTGGATATGCCCTCTTGTTAACAGATTAACAAGAAGAATCCTTTTGTGCCCCCACTCCGAATGGAGCTCTCAAAAAGCTGGGAAGTTGACCTGTAATGTGTGTGTCTTTTTTGACATCTTCTAGAAAGATGGAACTGAGTGTTGCTTAATTCAAAACATCATGGGATACTTTATATTTGAAAACTTCTGAGCTGGCATCTTCTGAGAACGGTTTCTTGTATGAATTTTCAGGAAATGGCAAATTTGCCACAGGGGACGTTTTTCTGTAAATCCGCATATGAGCTTTGGAGATTCTGAGTTACAAGGTCATGAGTTGTGGTAATTCCTTATCTTCCTGATGCAGAAACGTAATGTTTAATTTCAATGTCCCTTCTGAAGTTTCTGTTTAGTTCCTACTAAGAGGCAGCCTAACATATCGGGCTGGTTTTGATGGTAAGAAAGTTAGCAGCATTAATTTTGTTTCCTACATGTGGTCTGGTTTTCATTCTCACCGTATCTGTGTGAGATAAACTCCGATTATTTAGTTAACACTTTCTTGTGTAATTTACAGTACTGTTTCTCATTCTGAAGAATAATCTTATTAATGTGTGCCAAGTTTCCCCCTTCCAAACAAGGGAATCTTTTCATCTCTGTTGTAGTGATGAGAAATAACTTTTCATTCCAAATTCTTTAGATCATCAGTAATTAAAAAAAAATACCAGCAGTTTTGATTGCAGTGGGTTGTTAAACAATTGGTTAAAAACTGACCTGCTAACAACGTTTTTTTTTTAAAAAAAATTAAACATATTAGTTTTAAAAGAATGGCTGTTTGGATGTAATCTCCGTTAACGCTAAAACTGAAGTGAAATCCAGCTAATTGAGTTGATAGAAGCTGTGCTGTGTTATAAAAGTCCGAACTATTGTGCAAAGTGGTGTGTACCTCTGATCATATACAGAGTGTGTTTTCCTCACTGCATATCGCCCCTCCACAGATCTAGGCAGAGGGCTTCAGGTCAAAGTGCGTAGCTTCTAGGCATGTTTAAATGGTTGTAGCTATGCCCTGTGTTAGAAAGTGATTGCAGTGTGTTGCTAACAGTAACGGTTTGAGCAACAGTAGCCGTGTTGATATTTCGGAACTAACCACATACGGCAAAAGAGATTTTAAGAGCTGTGTTAGCGCGATCCCTTGGCCAAATCCCAGTTAGCCACAAACGGACGAGGTGGCCATATAAAGGCTGCTATTGTCTCAGCCTCAGCCTCTCTTCTGATATATAGAGATGATAATATTGTACAGGTGACTGGGAGAATGGGATGCAAAGCACTTAACCCTCTCAAATGTTCTACATAATACCATCATCACCTTATACTTTAGGTTAGATTTCCTGCCGTCGCCTCCTTCAGTCCCGTTCCTCTCGTTTTGCTTTAAGGAGCAGCCTAACCTTATGGAGGCCAGGGTCATGATCCCGCTAAATCTCATTGGAATCCATGGTGCTTAACTCTGGGGCATCATACTCCACGTCGCTGCTGGCATGCTTCATTCCTCTTGCGGATGAAGCGAAGGTTTGAAAACTGCAATGGCAGTGTTTCAAAATGTTGGCACCAACCCTGCTAGCTTAAAATCCAAAGTGTTTCATATGCGTCCTGTATTTTAGTGCACTTGTGCATACAAGAGTCTCTCTGTTTTAATTTCTCAGTACAGCCGTAGGCCATGCTGGCTAAGAATTATGGGGGTCGCAGTCCAACACGGAGGACAACAGGCTGGAGAAGGCTGCTTGGGAGCTTTTGGTGAAGGACTTTGTCAAGAACTTTTTGATAAAGGGCTTTGTCAAGAACTTTTGGTGAAGGACTTTGTCAAGAGCTTTTTGGAAGTCCCAAGTACGGATCTAGAGGGTTGTAAACATGCCTTTACGTGATGGAAGAGTGCTTGCCACTTTGAAAGAGGTGATAGTGCATGTACTCCTTAAAAAAACACCATTCCTGGACCTGAGATACTTGACAACTACCACCTGTACACTAAACTCCCTTTTTTGGGCAAGGTGCTCGAGAGAACAGTGGTAGTTCAGTTCTAGAGCCTCTTGGAGGACCTCGATTATCTTGACCCATTTCAGTCTGGGTTCAGGCCTCGTTTGGGGATGGGACTGGTCTTGGTCGCCCTAACGGATGAACTTTGGGAGAGGGACAGGGGGAGTGCGACCTCATGGCTCTTGCTTGATCTCTAAGCAATGTTTGATACCATTGCTCACAGTACCCTTCTGGCCCCACTCTGAGAGTTAGGGGAAGTGTTTGATATGGAGTTTCCTCCTGCCTGGTTTCAGAATAGCATTGGGTGACTACTTTTCGGCGCTGGGCAGTTTATTTATTTTTGAACCGCCCAATAGCTGAAGCTCTCTGAGTGGTTCACAAAAATTGAAACCATAATGTACAATTTATGGTATAAAATCACAATATAAAAGTACAACCAGAATAAAATTGAGAAGCAACGCGGAGATTTAAAATACCAATTTAAAACACCAAGTTAAAAGACTAGGATGGTAAAATGTTAAAATACCAGGAAAATAAAAAGGTCTTCACTTGGTGTTGGAAAGAGTATAACGTAGGAGCCCTGCTCCTGGTAGCCACCCACCTCACTTCCTTTGGCAGGGGCTCATGGAGAAGGAACGCTGAAGATGACCTTAGGGTCCAGGCAGGTACATATGGGAGGAGGCGTTCCTTCAGATTGCCATTAAGGGCTCTGAATGTTAATACTAGCCTGGTAGCCAGTGAAGCTGGAAAAGGACTGGCATAGTGTGATCTCATTGACTACTCCTCATTAACAATCTTGCTGTCCTCTTTGGGATCAGTGGAAGTTTCTGGACTGTTTTAAAAGGCAGCCCCACGTCTAACGCACTGCAATAATCCATATGAGAAATTATCAAAGCACCACTGGGCACTATTTTGCCCCTGACGCTCTCCAACCTCTCTACGGAACTATTGGGGAGCAGTGATTAGGAGGCTTGGAATGTAGTGTCACTAGTATGTTGATGACACCCAGCTCTTGACTCCGGAGAGGCCATTCCTGTTCTTAACCAGTGCCTGGACGAGGGCCAATAGCCTGAAACTGAATCCTGATAAGACGGTCACTCTGCATAAGTGGTTCTCAGGTCCGGGATTAGGTTACCTCTTCCAGATGGGTTGCAACCCTCCCCCCCACCATGAAGGAATAAGTATGTTTTCTTGATCATCCTAGAATGCAGGACACGGAATAATGGGCTCAAGTTACAGGAAGCCTGATTCCGGCTGGACAGCAGGAAACACTTCCTGACGGTTAGAGCAGTACAACAATGGAAGCAATGACCTAGGGAGGCTGTGGGCTCTCCCACACTAGAGGCCTTCAAGAGGCAGCTGGACAACCATCTGTCAGGGATGCTTTAAGGTGGATTCTTGCATTGAGCAGGGGGTTGGACTTGATGGCCTTGTAGGCCCCTTCCAACTCTACTATTCTATGAATTTATAATCCGTAAGTACATAGCTTGGGGTGTGCTCCTGGATCCATCACTGTCCATGGAAGCTCAGGTAGGTCCCATGGCAAGAAGTGCCCATTACCCACTTCGATTGGTGCACCAGTTGTGCCCGTTCCCTGGCAGGGATAACTTGGCCACTGTGATTTGTGCGTTGGTGACCTCCCGACTGGATTACTGTAATGAGCTCTATGTGGAGCTTTGGTCCAGAAGCTGCAGCTGGAGTGGCACATGATGGGGTGATTGTTAAATGGGTACTGGGTCATGCACATATTATTTATTTATTTATTATTGCATTCATATCCCGCCTTTTTTCCTCTAAGGAACCCAAGGCGGTGTACGTAATCCTCCATTTTATCCTCACAACAACCCTGTGAGGTGGGTTGGGCTGAGAGGTTGTAACTGGCTCAAAGTCACCCAGTGGGCTTCCATGGCCAAGTGGAGATTAGAACCTGGATCACCTGACTCCCAGTCCAACACTTTAGGCACTATACCACATTGGCTCTCCATGCTGATTATGTCCATGCCGAGGAAACTGCATTCTCCCCCTATTTGCTAGCAGGCCATGGGCAAGTTCTTATTGATAACATATAAAACCTTGATCAACTCAGGATCAAATTATCTGAAGGACCACATTCCCCCTTTATGGGCCTGCTAGACTACTGTGTTCATCAGGGCGCAGCGGAAAATACACTTTAGCGAGTAGAACTGATAAGAATTTATTGTATCTTGTTGGTTGACTACTTCTGAATGTCTTGTGTAGTGAAAACTATGAATAATAGAATATATTCTTGGAAATGGAACGAGGCTGCCTCGAATGGGTCATTGAGGTGCTAGAAGCATCACTTAGCTCTTAACTTAGCAGGGATATCTTTGTCTGGGTGTTACTGGTTTCGGTGGCAGATCTGGTTATAGCAAGGGAAATGGGAACGGTCAAAAACGAGGTCATTGCCAGGTCTGGCCCAAGGCAAGACACTGCCTGACGTGGAAACCAGCTGCCGGCTTTCCCACCTGCCGGCTTATTATTATGGGTGCATCTATGGAGTTGTGCGGTGCCTGTGTGAGGTTAGGAAGTTCTGGGATCTTCTTGTGGGCAGTGCGCTGGTGAGGTGCATGTACATTCGCGCACCAAGAAAAATAAGCTGGCCACAGCGGGGTGGGAGTGCGGAGGGGCAGGTGTGTCTTGGTCCTTCTGGCTGGCAATAATAATAATAATAATAGCAACAAATAATAAATATATTTCATAGAATCATAGGATAGTAGAGTTGGAAGGGGTCTCTAAGGCCATCGAGTCCAACCCTCTTGCTCAATGCAGGAATCCACCTTCAAGCATCCCAGACAGATGGCTGCCCAGCTGCCTCTTGAAGGCCTCCACTGTGGGAGAGCGCACCACATCCCTAGGGAATTGGTTTCATTGTCATACTGCTCTAACAGTCAGGAAGTTTTTCCTGATGTCCAGCTGGAATCTGGCTTCCTGTAAATATAAGCCCATTATTCCATGTATTTATTTGTTACCCATCTCTCCCTCTGGATCAAGGCGGGGTACAACACAAATAATAGAATCATAGAATAGCAGAGTTGGAAGGGGCCTACAAGGCTATCGAGTCGAACCCCCTGCTCAATGCAGGAATCCGCCCTAAAGCATCCCTGACAGATGGCTGTCCAGCTGCCTCTTGAATGCCTCCAGTGTGGGAGAGCCCACCACCTCCCTAGGTCACTGGTTCCATTGTCATACTGCTCTAACAGTCAGGAAGTTTTTCCTGATGTCCAGCCGGAATCTGGCTTCTTGTAACTTGAGCCTGTTATTTCGTGTCCTGCACTCTGGGATGATCGAGAAGAGATCCTGGCCCTCCTCTGTGTGACAACCTTTTAAGTATTTGAAGAGTGCTATCATGTCTTCCCTCAGTCTTCTCTTCTCCAGGCTAAACATGCCCAGTTCTTTCAGTCTCCCTTCATAGGGCTTTGTTTCCAGACCCCTGATCAACCTGGTTGCCCTGCTCTGAACACGCTCCAGCTTGTCTGCGTCCTTCTTGAATTGTGGAGCCCAGAACTGGACGCAATACTCTAGATGAGGCCTAACCACGGCCGAAGAGAGAGGAACCAGTACCTCACGCGATTTGGAAGCTATACTTCTATTAATGCAGCCCCAAATAGCATTTGCCTTTCTTGCAGCCATATCACACTGTTGGCTCATATTCAGCTTGTGATACATAAGATACATATAAGTGATTAAAACATATAAAACGAATACATTATTAAAACGCAGCACATTATTAAAAGGCATCTTAAAATTCATGCAGGGGGCTGACAGGACCAAGAAGTGGCAGACCCTTTGGAGGGGGAGAGCTCTTTCCATATTCGGCTGTCTGATGTTCCTGCATCCTCCCGCTTCATGGTAGGGCCGGGCCTGGTCACTGGCATCGTGGCGGTTATAAAAAGCCCTGGTTTCATCAGTTCTGGAGAGTGGCAACATATCTGCCATATGGGCATAAACTGTCCTTGTCCTCATGCTTTCCATTTAGGTAAATATGAACCTTTGATATTTACCGTTAGATTGAGAGGAACCTAAGTTTTGCTGTGGTAACAATGTGCTTGCTACTATCATCATTATTCTTTTAATGATTATATAGGAATGTTCTGCCTCATGATCTGCCTCATCTTAGCAAAAGCTTGTTATGTTATACCCTTAGACTGTTTGAGCAATAAATATATAGATACCTAAGTACCATATTTGTGTTGTCGGGCTTGAGAGAATTTTCAGGGACCACTGCTCATAAACTTTAATTCTTGAAGCCCAAGACACTTGGTAAAGATGTGCAAATTCTATCTCTGAGTGGGGTCTGCCCTTTAAAGCCATTGTATTCTCTCTTGATCTGGTAAATCTCAGATAGACCCATTCAAGTTTGGGAAGCAAGGTAGTTGGAGGGAGGGAGGGGAAATTTTTATTTAGTGGCCAGTATCTTGCAGATTATCATATGGCAGTGACCCAGAAATGAGCCTTTTCTCCTCTTGCTAATGTCTTTTGCAATGCTTTTCGCTCAGCCATATGTGAGGCATCACCTGTGATGTGTTTCCATTGTCTTTTGAAGACTTAACCTTTTTACTAGGGTTTTGCCTGATGACTGATGTTGGTGCCTGTATCTTTTCATCACTGATATGTTTTCTTGGTTTTTGTCTAGTTGCTTGGTTTAGACATATTTGTAAGGGTGCAATCCTATGCATGTTCGACTTTGGCTGGAGAGTCCTGAGATTGCACGAGAAAGCGAAAAGAGAGGGGCCCCTGCCCTAGCACGTCCCCAAACAGTCCCCAAACAGAATACAATCACCTGCTCAAGATTTTCCAGGAGTTCTTTTCCCTAGCACCAAGGAGAAACATTTTATCTCAAAGTTAGCAAACCAGTTCTAGCAGTGTTCCTCTCCGGCAGGACCAGGTCTTTTGTAAAAGGATTAGGTCTTAATTACCCATTCAAGACCAAGCCTGAAATACTTTGCATTACAACGGGGAGAGCTGAACTCCCATGTTGCTGGAAAATCCCACTCCCCATCCCGATTTTTGAGGATTTTGGCTAAACTCAGAGGGAGCAGGGATAGCAGGTGATGTGATCTTCCCTGCAAATCAGAAAGTCTCAGAGCTTCAACCAGGGCCGGATTAAGGCCAGCTGATGCCCTAATCACAGCCCCATCATGGTGCCCCCTTGGCCCTTCCATTGCTTAGCTGGCAAGACATTAAGACTCCATAAGTGCTGAAGGTGAAATAAAGCCTATGCGGCAGGGTCTTGCTATTTACTGTATTATCTGTACAGCACCATGTACATTGATGGTGCTATATAAATAAATAAATAATAATAATAATAATAATAATAATAATAATAATTAAAAACTCAATTTTCTTCAAGGCCATCCCCCATGCCTGGAGAAGGGAAGATGGAGGGGAGACGTGATAGCACTCTTCAAATACTTGAAAGGTTGTCACACAGAGGAGGGCCAGGATCTCTTCTCGATCCTCCCAGAGTGCAGGACACGGAATAATGGGCTCAAGTGACAGGAAGCCAGATTCCAGCTGGACATCAGGAAAAACTTCCTGACTGTTAGAGCAGTACGACAATGGAATCAGTTACCTTGGGAGGTGGTGGTCTCTCCCACACTAGAGGCCTTCAAGAGGCAGCTGGACAACCCTCTGTCAGGGATGCTTTATAGTGGATTCCTGCATTGAGCAGGGAGTTGGACTCGATGGCCTTGTAGGCCGCTTCCAACTCTCTATGATTCTATGATTCTATACCAGAACACACAACTATATTAAATCTAAACTGTTTTTGTTAAATTTATTTAGCACTAAATAGCAGCAAGCAATATAAGCCTATGACTTAGTTATAACTAGGGCAACAGAAAAAAAAATACAAATTTTCATCACTGTTTTAGGCATTTTTTAAAATAAAACTGTTATAAGGGGGGGAAATGCAAAAATTTATTGAAAACTATTTTTATTATTTATTTATTTTATTTTATTTAAAATATTTATATCCCGCCCTATATCACTAAGATCTCAGGGCAGCGAACAGATAAAAACATACAGTATAAAACAATAAATATACACATATAATCTGGAATTCCTTAAAATTAGATGGCTACAGCTATGGTACCGGTACTCTGTGGTGCCTCCTGTTCCCTTGGGGCCTTAAGCACATGCTTATATTGCTTAAAGATTAATCCAGGGCCTGGTTCAACCCATTGAGCCCTAACTCAGACTTTGCCACTGGATCTGAAGAACCGAAAGCTGTCTTGTGCTTCTGGCCACCCCCCACCCCCACCCCAGAATAGGGGAGATCTCGCCAGCCATTTTCCTCCCCCTCGAAGTAATGGGAATAAGAGGCGGTGGAAGAGAAATAATTGCTGGAAATAGCCAAATAAAAAGGGAAAAGGCCACACACACAATTTTCCACCCTGCCACTGGGAAAAGGTGGCTCCTCCCTCTCCCTGCTGAATGGGATTGCTCTCTACCCACATAGAATCATAGAATAGTAGAGTTGGAAGAGGCGTACAAGGCCATCGAGTCCAATCCCCTACTCAATGCAGGAATCCACCCTAAAGCTCTTCCTCTGTGCCCAAACCCTGGGTTAAGGTGCCAAGACAGACCAGGCCCATATTCTCATGCATTGAGTGGAGTGAGTCTGCTTCCTTTGGGGAGATCCCTCCCCACCCCTCCGCTCGCCCCTGGGTGGATGCAGGACAGTCCAGACCCATACAGGACACTTCTGGGCACCACACCTAAAAGCAGGAGATGGTGGAGTTGGGAAAAGGTTCTGAAAAGGGCAAAGGAAATGATTAAGGGGCTGGAGCATCTCCCCTATGAGGGAAGGTTACAACAGCTGGGATTGTTTAGCTTGGAAAAAAAGGAGGCTGAGGGGAGACCGGATAGAGGCGTACAAAAGTATGCATCGTATGGAGAACGCGGATAAGGAGACATTTCTCTCGCTCTCCCGTAATACCGGAACCCATTAAGGTCATCCCATGAAGCTGATTGATGGGAGATCCAGGACAAATAAAAGGAAGGGCTTCTTCACACAGCGCAGAGTTAAATTATGGAACTCACTACCACAAGATGTAGTGATGGCCGCCAGTTTGGATGGCTTTAAAAGGAGATTGGATAAATTCCTGGAGGAGAAGGCTATTATCAGAGCCAGTATGCCTATATACACCAGTTGCTGGGGAACATGGGCGGTAGAGTGCTGTTGCACTCATGTCCTGTTTGTGAGTTTCTTCTGGGCAGCTGGTTGGCCACTGTGTGAACAGAGTGCTGGACCAGATGGACCCTTGGTTCAACCCAGCATCAGGGCTCTTCTTATTTTCAACCATGCTTCCAGGCTCCACTTAGCTTTCCCCCAGGGTTCAGTTTAAAATCTGCGCTGTGAACTTTTTTATGTTTAGCACCAGCAGTCTGGTTCCATTTTATTTGAAGGGGAACCCATCCCTCTTGTGTAGGCCTGGTTTGTCCCAAAATGTGCCTAACAAATCTGAACCCCTCCTCCCTATAACACAATCTCATCCATGCAATGAGACTCCTCAGCTTCGCTTGTCTAGCTGACCAGGCATGTGGAACATGTAGCATTTCAGAGAAACCCCCTTTGGTGGTCCTGGACCGCAGCTTCCTAACTAGCCAACTCAATTTGGCTTCCAGGACCTTGCAGCTACATTTCCCCACATCGTTGGAACCAATATGGACCATGGTTGCTGACTCCCAGCACTATCTACGAAGCTATCTAGACGGCGAGTGATATCATAGAATCATAGAATAGCAGAGTTAGAAGGGGCCTACAAGGCCATCGAGTCCAACCCCCTGCTCAATGAACTGCAACCCCCTGCTCAAAGATCTGCAATCTTCGCACCATGCAGGCAATTTATCATTTCCATCAAATTCTACTTCTTCCATGTGCAGGGCCAGCTAGACAGGTGAAGCTGCAGAGGTAAACAGACCCTAGTGAGCCTGCCGTTGTTGTACAAACCAAGTCAATGGGTTGAATCCAGATTTGAGCTGGATCAACTGCGGTGGCGGAAATGCAGTTCCCCGCCCTTTCCTTCACATCGCAACCCCTCCAGCCCCCTGGAAATGCTGAGTTAGGACCCCGCAGAATGGGGTGAGCTGTGTGTAAGTGGGAGGTGGGATCTTTCAAATTTGGGTAGAGGGACCTTCTGCAACTGGAGCGCTTTCTTTCAAGGAAGGGAGATCCTGGATCTTGTTCAATATCCTTAGTTGGGCCAATAGTTTTGTTTCTTAATATGCGTCTTTGAGATTCTCCCCCCTCCAGTGCTAGCCTAAGTTATTGGTGCTTTAGATTTCCTTGCAAACTTCACAGCAACAAGATAGGATGCTAATAACGCATTTCTCTCTCCTCCGCCCTGCCGATGGCATCTGTGTTATGGTTGTGATGTCTTATACAACCCTTGGCCTCATAGCCCTGACCTAAATCTCACCTCAACGAAGGTACAGCCAGTCATTATATTTGCTTTGTTACCTTGGGGAAACTGACACTGAGAGTTTAGCATTTTTCCTCCTGAGTCATTGAAGGAACAGAAAGTTCAAAAGGTGATGAGATTTGAACCCAGGGCCCAGGTTCACTGTTGTCTGAATGCAGTAGTTATGGCTCTGTGTCTTTAGAATTCCATTGTGGGTGTTGGCTCGCAATTCTGCTCAAATCTTCGATAGCCAGGCTGGGCAATTTCTGCTAGGAAAAATGGATAGCGTGGAGAAAATATACAACTTGGTAGATTTCCAAGAGAATGTGCGGTGCAATTTCAGTGCACTTAAATAGGTCTTGAGCAAATCTTTCCCCACATATTGGGGTGTATCCATTCAAAAACGATCAGCTAGCTGACATTGCACTCTGAAACACCCTTACTAGGGAATAAGCCCCATTGAAACCCAGTTGGAACTGGCTTTTGAGTAAGCCTGTTCTGCACATCACTTCTCTGTGTATAGCAATAGTTCCCAATTAGCTAAGTACCGCGGACCCCTTGTTTTTCATATACCAAGCCATGGACCCCCTACTTTTGAAAAAATTGTTATCTCTATGGTAGTTACCTGTGTGAAGCAATTTTTTGGAGAAAATAAGTGGTAGCCCCTAATAAGCAAAGGATTTTAGGTATACTAAAAAACAGACCATAAAATTTGTGGTATTTGTGATATTGCCACGCAAAAATGACAATGATTTAGTTAGGAATATAAAGACGAATTTAATTTTACTAACGTCTAGTTTACAATTGAACAAATTATGACTTTTCTAGCAGTTACTAAACCTAAATGTGATGGGAGGAATCCTGCCTCTTTTTGTCCCGAACAATCCCTTCCACATCTGGTTCAGTGTTTCCTACTTTTAATCTCAAATCTGGATCAGCATCGAGCCGATTTCTATGCTTGTTCTTCAAATAACAAAACGTCGAAAATGTTTGTTCACAAAGATATGTGGAACAAAAGGAAACAAGATGTTTCAAAGCTTTTTCACCTAGCTTATAATCAGGAAAAACTGTCGCCCAGAATTGGTCCAGTCTATATTCTTTGAAAAATGATTTCAATGAACCATCCCAAGTCACATCAACAAGTGCATCTTGCTCTTCCGCAGACAGAGTTGTTAGTTGTACATCACCCCATTCAAAAGGATTCCTTCTCCATGAGTTTTCAGGATTAGGTGCAGGGAAGTAATCTCTGAAGCTAGTCGCTAAATCACACAGGAGCTCAGAGATGTTAGATTTTACTTCTGGTATTAATTCGTCGTCAGTGGACTCCAGAAATGAATGGAGTCCACTCTTCAAATACTTAAAAGGTTGTCACACAGAGGAGGGCCAGGATCTCTTCTCGATCCTCCCAGAGTGCAGGACACGGAATAACGGGCTCAAGTTAAAGGAAGCCAGATTCCAGCTGGACACCAGGAAAAACTTCCTGACTGTTAGAGCAGTACGACAATAGAATCAGTTACCTAGGGAGGTTGTGGCCTCTCCCACCCTAGAGGCCTTCAAGAGGCAGCTGGGCAACCATCTGTCAGGGATGCTTTAGGGTGGATTCCTGCACTGAGCAGGGGGTTGGACTTGATGGCCTTGTAGGCCCCTTCCATCTCTGCTATTCTATGATTCTATGATTATTGCATTTATATTCCGCCTTTTTTCCTCCCAAGGAACCAAGGCAGCTTACATTATCCACCTCTCCATTTCTAGCCTCAGCAACAACAACCCTGTATGGTAGGTTGGGCTGAGAGTCTGTGACTGGACCAAATTCACTGGGGTGTGTGTGTGTTCCATGGCCGAGTGGGGACTAGAACCCAGACTTCTTGACTCCTAGTCCAACACTTTAGCCACTATACCACCCTGGCTTTATGACTGAGTATTCAATAAATGTTCGCTTTTTTTAAATAATAAAATCCCAGGGTGCAGACCCTAATGGAATGTGCCGTGCGCACCTATGGTATATCCTGCTGCAGGATGTTGAAGGGAAAGGGAAGGAAAGGAACCTCTTGTGCAAGCACTGAGTCATTGCTGACTCTTGGAGGGACGCCAGCTTTCGCTGACGTTTTCTTGGCAGGCCTTATAGTGGGGTGGTTTGCCGTTGCCTTCCCTGGCCGTGATTGCCTTTCCCTCAGCTAACTGGGTACTCATTTTACCGACCTTGGGAAGATGGAAGGCTGAGTCGACTGCCTGAAACCAGCTTCCGCTGGGATCGAACTCAGGCCATGGGGAGAGTTTCAGCTGCAGAAACTGCTGCTTTACCGCTCTGAGGCATGTTGTGAAATGTGTCTTTGAATCTAACCTGCAGGGCTTTAAAAATGCAAATTGCACAAGTTGACCACGGCAGGGGAGATCAGAGTAGATGAAGAGGAGGGATTTTACCGGTTCCTCTCCTGTTCTGGTCCCTTCTGAAGGTGGCATTCAGCTGGGACTTCTTGTCTCAGCAGGGGACTGAGTTTATTTTTATTTATTTATTTATTTATTTATTTATTTATTTAATTTTTATTCCGCCCAATAGCCGAAGCTCTCTGGGCGGTTCACAAAAGTTAAAACCATAATAAAACAACCAACATGTTAAAAGCACAATTACAAAATACAGTATAAAAAGCACAGCCAGGATAAAACCACGCAACAAAATTGATATAAGATTAAAATACAGAGTTAGAATAGTAACATTTAAATTTAAGTTAAAATTAAGTGTTAAAATACTGAGAGAATGAAAAGGTCTTCAGCTGGCGACAAAAGGAGTACAGTGTAGGCGCCAGGCGGACCTCTCTGGGGAGCTCGTTCCACAACCGGGGGGGCCACAGCGGACAAAGCCCTCCTCCTAGTAGCCATCTGCCTCACTTCCTTTGGCAGGGGCTCACGGAGAAGGGCCCCTGTGGATTATCTTAAGGTCCGGGCAGGTACATATGGGAGGAGGAAGCGTTCCTTCAAATAACCTGGCCCCAAACTGTTTAAGGCTTTAAATGTCAATACCAGCACTTTGAATCGGGCACGGACCTGGACTGGCAGCCGATGAAGTTGGAAAAGGACTGGCGTGATGTGGTCTCGCCGGCCAGTCCGTTAGTAACAGTGCTGCCCTGTTTTGTACCAGCTGAAGCTTCTGGACCGTTTTCAAAGGCTGCCCCACGTAGAATGCATTGCAGTAATCCAAACGAGAGGTTATCAGAGCATGGATAACCCTAGCGAGGCTATCTCTGTCCAGTTTCAGGGGGGTGTCTCTTTTAGTGCATCGTCAACTAAAGAGGGTGTTTCAGAGGCGTCCGGTGAGGTGCGCCAACAGCCTGAGAGCTAGGATTAAAGGTCTGATACTAATCTTTTGTGGCCACGCCCCTGTATTTAAATCCGAGCAGCCAGGAGTAGAGCCTGCTGGAACCAACACTTTGAAAACCTGGAAGGCTTCCCCGGTTTCACTAGAAAACTCTGAACCTGTTTCTATTTATTCTGTCTACTCAACCCAGAGCTGTTTGGGTTGTGAGGCTCATGAACTGAAGCTGGTCAAGGACTGTGTCTTGTGTCTTCCCTCTGGGAAGTCAAGTGACATCTACCACTGAGGTACGGCCCTTCCTCATCACGACTAGTAGCCCTGGAGAGCCTTCTCCTCCATCAATTCATCCAACCCCCTTTTAAAACCATCCAAATGGGTGGCCATCACAACATCTTGTGGTAGTGAGTTCCATAATTTAACTATGCGCTGTGTGAAGAAGGACTTCCTTTTATCTGTCCTGAATCTTCCACCAATCAGATTCATGGGATTGGGTTCTAGTATTATGGGAGAAGGAGAAAAATGTCTCCCTCTCTGCATTCTCCACACCATGCATAATTTTGTATACCTCTATCATGTCTCCCCTCAGCCTCTTTTTTTCCAAGCTAAACAATCCCAGTTGATGTAACCTTCCCTCCTAGGGGAGATGCTCCAGCCCCTTAATCATTTTAGTTGCTCTTTTCTGCACTTTTTCCAGCTCCATAATATCCTTTTTTTAGGTGTGGTGACCAGAACTGTACACAGTATTCTCAGTGTGGACGCACCATCGATTTGTATAAGGGCCATACGATTCTGGCAGTTTTATTCTCCGTTCCTTTTCTTATAATGCCTAACGTGGAGTTTGCCTTCTTTTCAGCGGCTGCACACTGGGTTGAACTTCTAAGTCTGCGTCTTTTGCACCAGGTTCTACTTGATGGATCTTGAGGTTTTCGGGGAGCGGGGGAGAACCCCAAACTAGACCCCACAAGCTTGAGGCCTACGCACCCATTTCTTTAGTGTATTCTTTCGCTTTGGCATGAAGAAGTAGTTCAGACATGCCTCTGTGTACCAATTGCTGAGGAATACAGCTGTGAGGGTGCTCCTGCATTCATGACCTGGGTCACTGTGGGGACCGAATGCTGGACTAGAGAGGCCTGCGGCCTGATCCAACAGGACTCTCCTTCGGTCCCCTACTCACTTTTTTGGCCTGACCGCTTCCGCTTCGATCTAACACATTTCTTTGCCCTCTCAGAGCTTCGAGCATTAACGAAATCAATGTTCGCATAGTTTTATCAGCCAACACTTGGGAACATGTAAACCTTCTAATCCTTCTCATGTCGAATCCTGTTGTGCGTTCCAGATTAGCGGTTCCCCAGGAAACCGCTGGTCTGAATGGCCGCTTCTGTTACGCTAGAACAGCCTTCCTCAGCTTGGGGCCCTCCAGGTGCGTTGGACTGCAAGTCCCATCATCCGTAGTTGGCATGGCTGGGGATGATGAGGGTTGTAGTCCAACACATCCGGAGAGGCCCAGGTTGAGGCAGGCAGCCCCAGAGTGATTGAATTCTGGATAAAGTCTGTCACTGTGTTGATCCTCGTGCCGCATAAAAGGCGGGCATGTAGAAACGGTTTGCCCTCCGCTTGAACAGGAAATGTGAAACACGCCAAGCAAGTCAATTGCACCCTCCTCCAGCATCTGCGGGATATCAAGCGTGATAAACAGCTGTAGCTGCACGGCAGACACAACGTATGTATTTTATACCATTTTAAGAGTCGATGCTTTCTCTAAAGAATCCTGGGAAATGTAGTTTTGAGAGGATGCTTAAAACTAGTAGCCGACCCAGGGCCGGTGCCAGACTATTTTGCGCCCTAGGCAAGGCGAGCTAATTGTGCCCCATCCCCTTCAAAAATTGCCAACTTTAATTTTTAAGAAGAGATGTTTTGTAGAAAAAAATAAAAAGCACAAAACTTGAACTGATTGTGTTTTTTCTTAAAACCGCTAAATTGTATAAAACGGTGACCCTTAAAGGTCAGCACTGCGCCCCTCTGAGGTCTGCGCCCTCGGCGGCTGCCTAGTGGGCCTAACGGTAGCTTCGGCCCTGAGCCTACCAGGAATACCGATGATACGAGACTCTTGCTGTTAGGAACATAGGAAGCTGCCTTATACTGAGGGCCTTGCTAGACCTAGGTGAGAATCCGGGGGAGAGGA
This sequence comes from Elgaria multicarinata webbii, assembly GCF_023053635.1. NCBI lineage: Eukaryota > Metazoa > Chordata > Lepidosauria > Squamata > Anguidae > Elgaria > Elgaria multicarinata. Next base: position 5,608,600 of record NC_086178.1, read on the forward strand.
GGGGAGACCTCGCATTATGAATAACGCGAGATCTTGCCCTTATTCAGACGTGAGACGCGAAGAGCTCTGGAGGAGAGCTGTCGCGGCCGCCATTTTTTTTTTTTTTTAAAGTGGCAGGAGGCAGGAAGGGTAAGTAGGTTTTTTTTAAAAAAATTCTCCTTTCCCCACCTGCCCCCGCCTGCCCCCGATGTCCGATCCCCCACCTGGCGCCGTTCTCCTTCCTCTGCCCGCCCGCGATGTCTGATACCCCACCCGGGCTCCCGGGCCCGTTCTTCCCCTGCCTGCCCCCCCACCCCCGATGCCCGATCCCCCCGGCCCCGTTCTCCTTCCCCCACCCCCCCCCCTACCTGCGATGTCTGATCCCCCGCCTGCCCCCCCGCAATTCCCCCCCCCGATGTCCCCTGAGCAGCAACTACCCAGTGCCTGTTTACCCTACCCTGTGCCTGTTTGCATTCTCTTCCCCTCCTTATTGTTTTATTATGATTTTATTAGAATGTAAGCCTATGTGGCAGGGTCTTGCTATTTACTGTTTTACTCTGTACAGCACCATGTACATTGATGGTGCTATATAAATAAATAAATAAATAAATAATAATAATAATAATAATAATAATAATGTCCCCGATCTCCGTTTCCTCCCCCCCCCCCCCATGTCCCCACTGTAGCCCTGATGGCCGCAGCGCTGCAGCCTGTGCACCGCTTTCCCCAGCTACTCAGGAGTAAATCTGGTAGCCAGGAAAAGCGGCGGACCTGGCTACATGCCTGCGGTCCTGTCCTCAGCCCGACCTGAGTCTGGGACCACGGGAAGAACCGTGCTACAAGCGGTTCCCGTTAGTGCGGTGCGAGGGCGGCTCGAGGCCTGGCTGAGGCCGGGATGCCCTGTGCGTCATCTGGACGCACAGGGACGAGCACAGGCCTAGCACCATGCTAACCCCTGGTCTAGCAACGCCCTGAGTGCATCGAGCCCAGTATTGCTGGCACTGACTGACAGCCATGATTCTCCAGGGTTTCAGACAGGATTCTTTCCTTGCCCTACCTGGAGAAGACGGGGATTGAACCTGGGACCTTCTGTATGCAAAGCAGGGGCTCCGTTCCACTGAGCTATCACCCCCCCTCCCCTGTTCCCCATAGCCTATTAGGATTTATTAATGATTTGGATGAGGAGGTGCAGGGAACGCTGATCAAATTTGCAGATGACACCAAATTGGGTGGGATAGCTAATACCCTGGAAGACAGAAACAAACTTCAAAGTGATCTTGATAGGCTGGAGTGCTGGGCTGAAAACAACAGGATAAAATTTAATAGGGATAAAGGACAAGTTCTACATTTAGGAAATAGAAACCAAAGGCACAGTTTCAAGATGGGGGATACTTGGCTCAGCAATACTACAACGAGAAGGATCTTGGAATGGTTGTAGATCACAAGCTGGATATGAGCCAACAGTGCGATATGGCTGCAAGAAAGGCAAATGCTATTTGGGGCTGCATTAATAGAAGTATAGCTTCCAAATCATGGGAGGTCCTGGTTCCTCTCTATTCGGCCCTGGTTAGGCCTCATCAAGAGTATTGCGTCCAGTTCTGGGCTCCACAATTCAAGAAGGACGCAGACAAGCTGGAGCGTGTTCAGAGGAGGGCAACCAGGATGATCAGGGGTCTAGAAACAAAGCCCTATGAAGAGAGACTGAAAGAACTGGGCACGTTTAGCCTGGAGAAGAGAAGATTGAGGGGAGACAAGACAGCACTCTTCAAATACTTCAAAGGTTGTCACACAGAGGAGGGCCAGGATCTCTTCTCGATCCTCCCAGAGTGCACGACACGGAATAACAGGCTCAAGTTAAAGGAAGCCAGATTCCAGCTGGACATCAGGAAAAACTTCCTGACTGTTAGAGCAGTATGACAATGGTACCAGTTACCTAGGGAGGTTGTGGGCCCTCCCACACTAGAGGCCTTCAAGAAGCAGCTGGACAACCATCTGTCAGGGATGCTTTAGGGTGGATTCCTGCATTGAGCAGGGGGTTGGACTCGATGGCCTTGTAGTAGGCCCCTTCCAACTCTGCTATCCAATGATTCTATGATTAAGTTGCATTTTCTTCCTGGAATAAAGGCTTCTGGTCTTCTTTGCCTCTGAGTCATCATCCATTTGCTCGAATGACTACCCATGCAGTCTTTCCTGTAATTACGCCTCGTCCTGCATACTTTCTCTCCATGTTGGAGATGGTATTTGATAAGAACATTCTTAATAAGAACATGTTCCCATTTGTGGGGCTCACACATTCCACTGTAATTGTTACACATCCGAGAAAGACTTTCAAAATGGGCTTTCTACATGAGGCTTTCACCCTGCACCTTTACCGAGGGTTCTGCTTCCGGATTCTTTGCAAGATTTAGATCGGCTCCTTGACATGTGTTTCTCTCCCACCCCTGTTTTTTCTTCCTCTGCTTTTCTATATGTTCCATTACACAACCACTAGGTGGCACTGTGGTATAGCGGAATTGCAGAAATACCCTAGTTTTCATGCCACCAATCAGAGATACACCAGACTTTCATCATTAGAAGATGGCACATACACAGACAGCTAAAATGGTTGCAAAGCACAAGTCTGGGCTTGAACAATGACTGTGTTGTGTAATGGACCCGCAAACCTCTGTGAGTGAGGAATAACAACCACATAATAAAACCTTGGGTAGAAAGGCGCTATCTCTGTTTAAGGGAGTAATCTAGCTGACGTTTAAGCACTTTAAAATGTTACGTTAAAAATGTTATGTTAAAATGTTATGTTAACTCCTCACCACCATTGTAACTAGAGGCGCTTCCTCCTTTTCCGTCTCATCATTGCTACCAATTGCTTCCTTGACAGGTAGAGAGCTGGTGAGCAAGACAATAGTATAGGATCATAGAATTGGAAGGGGTCTACAAGGCCATCTAGCCCAACCCCCAGCTCAGTGCAGGAATCTACTTCAAAGCATCCCTGACAGATGGCTGTCCAGCTGCCTCTTGAAGGCCTCCAGTGTGGGAGAGAACACGACCTTCCTAGGTCATTGGTTCCATTGTTGTACTGCTGTAACAGTCAGGAAGTTTTTCCTGATGTCCAGCCAAAATCTGGCTTCCTTTATCTTGAGCCCATTATTCCGTATCCTGCACTCTGGGAGGATTGAGAAGAGATCCTGGCCCTCCTCTGTGTGACAACCTTTCAAGTATCGGAAGGCTGCTGTCATCTCTCTCCTCAGTCTTCTCTTCTCCAGGCTAAACATGCCCAGTTGTTTCATAGGGCTTCATAGGGCTTTGTTTCCAGACCCCTGATCATCCTCACTGTCCTCCTCTGAACACGTTCCAGCTGATCTGCATCCTTCTTGAAGTGCGGTGCCCAGAACTGGACGCAATACTCTAGATGAGGCCTAACCAGGGCCGAAGAGAGAGGAACCAGTACCTTGCATGATTTGGCAGCTATACTTCTATTAATGCAGTCCAAAATAGCATCTGCTTTTTTTGCAGCCACATCACACTGTTGGCTCCTATTCAGCTTGTGATCTACCACAATTCCAAGATCCTTCTCGTTTGTAGTATTGCTGAGCCAAGTATCCCCCATCTTGTAACTGTGCCTTTGGTTTCTATTTCCTAGATGTAGAACTTGGCATTTATCCCTCTTAAATGTCATTCTGTTGTTTTCAGCCCAGTGCTCCAGCCTATCAAGATCACTTTGAAGTTTGTTTCTGTCTTCCAGGGTATTAGCTATCCCACCCAATTTTGTGTCATCTGCAGATCTGATAAGCGTGTCCAAGAAAAAGTAACTGTTCATTTGGTTTCTTTTTCCTAGGTGTAGGACTTGGCAAACAGGAGCATCAGTTACTTCTCCTTCTCTCCACCTGAGGGAGAGGCAGCTGAACAAAGCAGGTTGCAATGGTGAAGGGGAGGAGTAACTCCTGGAGTGTCTTATCAATGGGTCCCTGCTGGGCTGTGGGACCTCACCAGGTGCCCAGATGTGCCCACCCTTGACGACGCCCCTGCTTCAGATGGCTCTGTCCATGTCAAAAGGGCTGTGCGATCTGGCCGTATGTACGTGTCTGAGGAGAGAAAGATGGGCACAGATGGGAAGGGTGGGAATTAGCCCGGAAACCCGGGTGTGAGGTTTAAGGCATGAAAATAAGGCGTGAAACTCCCTTCATCAGTTGCAGATCGCGATGCTTTTGCATCAAGGTGATCCTGATGGTTGTGTGCTAGCTCCAGTATTCGAGGCCGTAAGCCTGTGGGCACCAGTTGCTGGGGAACATGGGCAGGAGGGTGCTGTTGCACCATGTCCTGCTTGTTCATCCGTGGTCGATGGCTGTTCGGCCCCTGTGTGAACAGAGCGCTGGGCTAGATGGGCCCTGGGTCTGATCCAGCCTCAGGGCACTTCTGACGTTCTTTGGATTGTTGTTATTGGGCTGCTGAGAAGAGAATAGAGATGAGGAAGATCCGACTATGGAAACTGCTTCTCCACCTGTTCCCAGCAGGATGTGAATTTGGAAAAGGGCCTGGAAAAAGCTTCCCAGGGGAGCTTCTTGGAAAGATGTCATCTACACAACAACCGTCTGGTGGTGTAGTTAGCCTTATTGCCTTACAGTTGTATTAGGGAAAAAACTATGGGGAAATCAGCATTGTCATATATATATATATATATATATATATATATATATATATATATGGAATCTCTTGTTTCTGTATAATTTTATATGTTGCATTATCATAAAATATTTTTTTAAGTATTTGTTTATACTTGACATGTTAGGCTGGTCCTTTTATTAAAGTTAATTTTACTGTAGCTTTTTAAAAATCTCAATTTAACTAATAGCTTCCTTAAACCTATTGTGCTTCTTTCTTGAGTTTGCTTTAGGATAGGAACTTAATTTTTTTTTTTTTTAGAATCATTACGCAACAGCCTTGGAATAAAACTGCAGGCTTCATAGATGCTACTATATAAATCTGTTGTGGCTGCAATTATAATACTGGTTGTGCTTCTAGTCATCCTAAGCTTTTCTACATGACACATTTATTGTGAGTTCGTCACTTCCTACTCATAGTCATGTATGGGTTCTTAGAAGATGTTGTGATCCTCCAGTGTCACTGCGGTTTTTAAACAGTACAGTCGGCTATAATGTGGAATTATTTAAAGAAAGTGAAAGAAAACGCGATTTCCGGTTGTGTATTTGCACTATTCCACCATACTACAGGGCCACCTAGAGGTTATGAAATGGAAAAGCAGGAAAGGAAAAGATTGTTGTGTAGTGCTTGGATCTCAATTCCGCAACAAAACCCAAAGTAGATACAGCGGATTAACAACCTCATGTAGAAAAGCTCCGTGTCTCAGGGTGTCATAGAGCTACAATATAAATAAATAAATGGGCAACTAAACTGCTCAAAACAACTTTTCCTGCAAAGGGAGGCTAAAATAATTTGGGGCTTCTTTAGTTTAGAACTAGGGTGGGCAACAGGTGGCCCTCCAGATGTTTTGTCCTATGACTCCCATGACCCTTCATTATTGACTGTGCTAGCTAGCACTTCTGGGAGTTGTCAGTCAAAACATCTGGAGGACCAGAAGCAGCCCACCCCTGGAAAAAAGGCAAAGTGGAGGCTTGATGTTACAGGCGGACAAAACTAGGGAGTAGCATGGAAATATGGAAACATTTTTTCCCTATCCATGACATTAGAACGGGAGAGGGGGTGGGTCACCTAGAGAAGCTTAAACAGTAAAGCGTCTTGTGGTACCTTAAAAGACTAACACATTTAACTGGGGAGAAGAATCATTCCATTGGGAGCAGAGAATGTATGGCAGTTGCAGAGTGAAAAAAAGCAGTTCCTGTCTGGACCACGCAAGGGGAGGTGTCCTGCCCCCCCCAAAAAAACTTTCCACACTGTGAAAGTTGAATAAGAGCACCGTTTCCACACTGTGCTCTTATTCAACGCTACAAGCATCAAAGAGTCTCTGATGATGAGCCCACCTCCCAGGCCCCGTTCTTACATTCGGGTGGGGGGGAGAACAGGGACTGTTGGCTGGGAAACAGACCACCCTTCTATTCAGGGAAGGCCTCACTCCGCAAACAGAACCCTGACTGCTGTCTTCCCCCCCCCACACACACACCTTTTTGCTGCTTGCAAAAACGATGGAGCCAACCCAGGTGACTGGCATGTGAGGGATTTGGAAACGGAGTGCCGGGTGGGGGTGGGTAGCCGGCAGAAATTAGACACCGCCTGGGTAGAACTTCAGCTTTATGAATGGAATAAATTTCGGCCGGTGACGTCTGATGCAGACTGCCACCGACGGACATCTTGGATGGGTGGAATCATAGAAACATAGAATAGCAGAATTGGAAGGGGCCTACAAGGCCATCGAGTCCAACCCCCTGCTCAATGCAGGAATCCACCCTAAAACATCCCTGACAGATGGTTGTCCAGCTGCCTCTTGAAGGACTCTAGTGTGGGAGAGCCCACAACCTCACCAGGCAACTGTTTCCATTGTCGTACTGCTCTAACAGTCAGGAAGTTTTTCCTGATGTCCAGCTGGAATCTGGCTTCCTTTAACTTGAGCCCGTTCTTCCGTGTCCTGCACTCTGGGAGGATCGAGAAGAGATCCTGGCCCTCCTTTTAAGTATTTGAAGAGTGCTCTCATGTCTCCCCTCCATCTTCTCTTCTCCAGGCTAAACAGGCCCAGTTCTTTCAGTCTCTCTTCATAGGGCTTTGCTTCCAGACCCCTGATCATCCTGGTTGCCCTCCTCTGAACATGCTCCAGGTAGAGGCGTTTTTAAAAAGTTTCGCCCAGGCGTTTGAGGCCGTGGGTGCTGGTGGTCAAAGAGCGTGCTGCAGTTTGGCTGGGGGGGAAAATCTCCTTTGGGAGTGTTAAGCGCCTGCTTCAGGGACACACTTTCAGATTCTGCAAACAAGTTGTAGCAGGCAACCCTCAGAAATAGGTTCCCCACCTTCACCCCACTGCTGGTGTGTGTGTGTGTGTGTGTGTGTGTGTGTGTGTGTGTGAAATCAGGCTGCCCCCACCCCTCAACCATGATGTAAGAAAGACAGGCGCTTTTTCTGAAAGCTGCTTCAATTTACTATGTACAGCACCCTGTACATTGATGGTGCTATAGAAATAAATAAATAAAAAATTTGTTTGCAGAAGTTGAAAGTTTGCACTTGTTCTCACAGACTGAACTTTCCCTTCCGAAATACGCTGGGCTGCAATAAATGCATGTGAATGGTTGGCATTTTTTGAGAACCAGTTTCCCTTTCTGCGTTCTTTACGCCTGAGGTATTGAACCTAGGCCCTGTGGGCCAAATCTGGCATGCCTATTTATTTATTTATTTATTTATTTATTTATTTATTTAATTGCATTTCTATAGCCGAAGGGTTTCTATTGTCCTCAGATGTCCATCCCATCACCACTAATCCGGGTGGTTTCCTGGCCTTTTCTCAGTCCCCCCCTCCCATTGTAAATAGTTAAAATGCCCCTCCCAACCCTTTGTTACTGGCAGTAAGAGGATTAAACTAAAATATGCTGGTGGGTTTGGCTTCTGTCGCGCCTCGTTCTGGAATGTCCCCGCCAGAGCTAGGGTGTCCAACTGTCCAGATTTCCCCCCGGGGTTTTGTCCTGTCCTGGGTGTCTGGGGGATTTTCTGTAATTTTCTTTCAAAGTCCAGTAATAACACGCTTTCCCCTTAAGGCCACCGTTAGCGTGGTGAGGGGGAATAACATACCACGCTTTCCTGAGGAGGGGAAAAACATACATTCCGCTTTCATAGTGCCACGTCCTGCTTGGCGTTGCTCCTGCCTCTTACATACTGCTTTCATAGTGCTGTATCCTGACCCTGGTATTTTGGACTAATTTATTTATTTATTTGTGGCATTTCTCTACTGCTGAATATCATGAAATCTCTCAGCGCTTCACGATATTAAAGATGTTTGGGACGGCACTTTCACAATATTAAAGACTTCATGTGTTTGAGACTACAACACCCATAATCCCTGACCTTTGGTCATGCTGGCTAGGCCAGGTGGGAATCGCAAGTAAAAACATCGCGAGAGTGCCAGGTCGCCTTCCCCTGGTTTGTCAGGATGCATCCGTTAGCCTTCAAGGTGCCACAAGACTCTTTGTTGTTCGGGGGAATGTCGTGGTGGGTGGCTGTGTCTTGCCTTTCACCATGCAATAGGAAGTCAGAAGCATGGATGGAACTACCCCCCGCCCCGCCCCGCTGTTGCTCCTTTTTGAGTTTTTGAGGACTGAGAACCACCAATAATGTCTGACAACTAAATCCAGCCTAAATGTGTGGTTCATAGAATCATAGAATAGTAGAGTTGGAAGGGGCCTACAAGGCCATCGAGTCCAACCCCCTGCTCAATGCAGGAATCCACCCTAAAGCATCCCTGACAGATGGTTGTCCAGCTGCCTCTTGAAGGCCTCTGGTGTGGGAGAGCCCACCACCTCCCTAGGTAACCGGTCCCATTGTCGTACTGCTCTAACAGTCATGAAGTTTTTTCCTGATGTCCAGCCAGAATCTGGCTTCCTGTAACTTCAGCCCATTATTCCACTGCACCATCCTGCCTGCGTTGCCTGGAAAACTTAGGTTTTGCTCAGCCTTGATTCTTTGTTTTCCTTTCCTCATAGGAAGAAAACCGTCTACAAAAGTGTCCTCCTGTCCTTTGCCCTGGTGGTTGCAGTGACTGTCCTACAGAGAGGCATGACGCCCACTCAGTTCTTCCAGGGCCAGCAGCAGAAAGATCTCCTTCCCCAGGAGCCCATGAAAGCTCAGAAGCGGGACAGCGTGATCTCCGTCGCCAGCAACTTCTGGAAGAAGGCGAACCCGGCGACCAAGGCTGCGGAAGTGACGGAGAAGCAGGTGAGCTCATGGGACGTTACCACCATCAACTGCACAGCCAACCTCAACTTCAGCAAGGACGACTGGTTCAAAGGCCTGGAGCCCAACTTCCGTCAGTTTCTGCTGTACCGGCACTGCAGGTATTTCCCCATGCTCATCAACCACCCGGAGAAGTGCAGCAGCGACATCTACCTGCTGATTGTGGTGAAGTCCATCATCACTCAGCACGACCGCCGGGAGGCCATCCGCAGGACCTGGGGCCAAGAGAAAGAGTTGGACGGCAAGAAGATTCGGACCTTGTTCCTCTTGGGTGTCGCCTCCAAGGAAGACGAGAGGGCGAATTACCAGAAGCTTCTGGAATACGAGAACCACATCTACGGGGACATCTTGCAGTGGGACTTCTTGGACAGCTTTTTCAACCTCACCCTCAAGGAGGTGCATTTCCTCAAGTGGTTCGACATCTACTGCGACAACATCCGGTACGTCTTCAAAGGTGACGACGACGTCTTTGTGAGCCCCGGTAACATTGTGGAGTTCTTGGCGGACCAGAAGGAGGGCGACCTGTTTGTGGGCGATGTCCTCTTCAAGGCCAGGCCCATCCGCAAGAAGGAGAACAAGTACTACATCCCCAACGCCTTGTACAACAAGAACAACTACCCGCCCTATGCGGGGGGCGGCGGATTTGTCATGGACGGACCGTTGGCCAAGAAGCTCCACCGAGCCTCTGAAACCCTGGAGCTGTATCCCATCGACGACGTGTTCTTGGGCATGTGTTTGGAGGTCCTTAAGGTGAAGCCCGTGGCACATGCTGGCTTCAAAACCTTTGGCATTGTGAAGAACAAGAACAGCAAGATGAACAAGGAGCCCTGCTTCTACCAAAGCATGCTGGTGGTCCATAAACTCCTTCCGCCGGACCTGCTGCTAATGTGGGATTTGGTCCATAGTAACTTGACGTGCTCCAGAAAACACTACGTCCTTTAGCTCTCCCTATCTTGACCTGAGGGGGAAAGCCAAGGGGAAGACTTTGGATGCTAACAGTTGTGAGAAAAATCCCCACAATCCTCTCTTCCAGCAACGTGGAAGGAAGAGGGGAGAAACCACGTGGGAGGGGAACGGAGGCTCTGAAAAGCCGTCCCTCTTTGTGTTTTATTGGTTCCCCGCCCCCCTTTTGGGTGGGGATTTTGGAGGGTGGCGAAAAAGGCCAGACAAAGATGGGCCGAAATCGCTGAGAAATCTTGGCAAGGGATGGAACTGGACGCCCTCGGAGGGAAGCCCTGAAGGTTCTGCCTCCAGCTTTCATGGGAGGTGACGGAATGTTCACTGCAGCGAGCAGACAGGAGATCTGGGAAGGGATGGCCGTTTTGCTCTTCCGTGGGGTTCTTCACAGCTGAGGGCTGGCCCCAAAGCTTAAACACTTTGTGTGCGCGTGTTGATTTCGGCATGCATGTGCGAGGGGCTGAAAGGTCATCGGGGCAAGTCTTGAATCAACAGCTGAAGTGCAAACGCTTCAGCATTTCCCCCTCTCTCTCAACCCCCTGAAAGTGCTCTGAGAGAGTCCAGTAAACCCCTCTTTTACTGGTGGGGGATGAATTGGCTCAAATGCCAACACACATTTTTGCCCCCCCCTCCAGAGGGGTGCACATGTACGCCGTCCTCATCTGATCCTGTCTCAGCTGAGTAACACTCGATTGAACCTGTGCCATCTGCAAACTTAGAGTAAATTTACATAAATATATATATATTTACAAAACAAAGAAATATTGCTAGTCGGAGAGAGATCTCTGCCACCCCACCCCCACTCCCAATTCAGGACGACCCCACCATTTTTTTAAACCTTTCTTTTGGTGTGCAAACCAAAAGGTGTTTGTAGCTCTTACGAAATGCCACAAGGCTCAAAGTGAGATTGTTTGCAAGTTAATTTTGTCCCTTTGGGGACCCTGTAGCAGCTACAGATGCCTTTTTTGTTTTTATTATTTTTTATCCCCGCCCCCATTTTTGGCACCCCTGTGTATGTGTGTATGTGTAACCATGAGAGGTTGAGATCCAGGGGGGCAAAAATGGTCCCTAGTTTTCCCAAAGTTGCCCACCCGTGCTATAGGACTCGGGGATGAGTACTTTGTGGTCCTCCAGACACATTTGGGTCTCCGCGTATCTGTCTGTGGGCAGTGTGTTCATAAGCACAAGTAATGGCTGAAGAATTAACAGAGATATTTTGCCTTTTGCCCAGCTGTCCCAGGTACAGGCTGTCTCTGGTGCCCAGCCTGGAATCGCCTTGCCTTTTGCTTTTATGCCCAGTGCAGACCCCTGGCTTATCCCCCAGAATGTGAGGTGGACTTTCACAGTACATGCGATAGAGCCCTTCATGCATCTACTCTTGCAAAGTGTACAGCAGCCTTCCTCAACCTGGGGCGCTCCAGATGTGTTGGACTGCATCTCCCAGAATGCCCCATCCAGCGGCTGGCTGGGGCATTCTGGGAGATGCAGTCCAACACATCTGGAGCGCCCCAGGTTGAGGAAGGCTGCTGTACAGCCTGACCCAGCATGTAGAACCAGCGTCTTGGATAAGGGTAGAGCTATCTTTTCCAATCTGATGCTCTCCGGATGTTTGGACTTCAACTCCCATCAGCCATTAGTCAAGAATGCTTGGAGCTGTAGTCCAAAATGTCTAGAGAGCACCAGGTTGGGAGAGACATTGCCTCCATAGGCAAGAGAGAGTTTAATAGCTTTGAAAGGCTTCCTTCCTTCCCCAGTTGGAGACTGGTGAAATTAGTGGAGGATCCAGGCGTGGTTACACTTAAAGGAGACCCACTGAAATCAACGCAACTTAAGTTAAACATGGGTAACTTAAGTTGCATTGATTTCAGTGGGTCTCCTCTACTCCGCCTGAGTTTGGACCCAACCCATTGCTTCTCACACAGAGCAATTCTTTCTTCCTCGCTTGCATGAGCACATGCAGGTACGTGCACATAGATCCACACATCGTGCTAGACGCAGACCATCCCCCTTCATCCAGGTGTGGTGTTCCAGTGAAGGGTGGGAGAGATGGAGCCATTCTTGGTAGCTTAACAGGAGGGCAATGCCCCAAAGCCCTTCCTTTTCTCCTCTCTCGGGGACGATACTCCACTCCATCTGGGCCTGAAGGATGGCACAATGCACGCGGATGTATAAACGTAGCCAGGTCTGCCAAAGAGAGAGAATAACGCTGCAGTGCTGGCTCTTGGCCCTTTGGCCTTCCTGTAACGAAGGCCAACCTGGTGCCATGGCCCCCATAAATTGAGTGGGAGACTTCCGCTGCTGGGTCTTCAACCCTTGGCCAGTGGAGAAAGGGAGGAGGGATACTCCGTAGCCTACTAGAGTTGTCTAGGTCCGTCCCCCCTTGGGTGTGGAGGGCTAACCAAGATCTCTGTGTGTGTTTGGCTGTTTGCCCTTCGTAATATTCTGCGTGGGCAGGCCTATAGAGCAGGGTTGGCCATGGTAGAGGAAAACACCTGGAGGGCCACAACTTGCCCATTGGGCTTAGTCAGAACAGGCAATGGAGAGTAATCATGGGAGTTGTAGGCTATATCTACATCTGGAAGGCTACATATTGCCCACCTCTGCCATAGAGGGACCACTGGGGTGGTGATGGAAGCGGGGTGGGGGGGCTCATGGATGTAGGTCGTCATGGCCTTAGAAATGGTTATCATATAGAATCATAGAATAGCAGAGTTGGAAGGGGCCTACAAGGCCATCGAGTCCAACTCCCTGCTCATTGCAGGAATCCACCCTAAAGCTGTTCCCAACATGTCAGTTTCATTCCTACCAAAGTTATGGTTCTCAATGCAACAGACTTCTCCTTGCATGGAGGAGGACTTGGATGAGGCCTGCTCTTTACATGCAGCAGGATGACACGGAAGAGTCCTGCATTAGTAGAATGGATGGTACCCTTTCAGCCAACAGGTGTGTGAAATAGCATTTTTTAAAACACACACACACATTTCTCTATATTTAAAACACCCACACATCACTGCTAAGTGCAAAAGGGCAGCACCCCCTGGGCAAGGGGGATAGGGAGCTATGAACATGCTTCCTGAGTGCAAACCCAAGGAGGGCATTATTTGCCGAGTGGCCAAGTAAGAGATGCACAATGGAAGCAGCTCTCAAAATTTCCAGGAGTCAACTTATATTGCATGAGCAGGCCGTATTGCACAGTTCCCATGCCGGCTTCTTCTCCGATGCACACTGTGGCCTCGTCAGTTTTGGCTACAGTATCTGCCCTGGCTTCTGTGCTAGGAGTGCTGGGGGTTGTAAGCTTGGTGAGGGGGCCGAGGATTGCGTTGGCAACCCCCACTTTAACCCCTTCCCTGCTGAACTACAGTTCCCAAGAGTTCCTGCTGCCAAGTGCTGTTATATTGCTCTGGAAAGAAGAGAGGATTGTTAAAGCGGTGTCAGGATGGCATAAAGTTAACCTAAAGTTTCTCAAGTTCTATAGTTCCTGGCTCCCCTTCCCAGTCTAGAGATGTACAGGAAGCCTGTGTGATCATGGCAGCTTGTTGAGAAGTATCCCCCACAACTTGATCCTATGCGCATTTACCTGGGTGCAACGCCCAGTGGGTTCAACAGAGATTTGCTCCTGTAAGAAGCGCTCAGACGTGCAGTGGTCAGTCACTTCTGGAGGACGAAAGCCAAGTTGCAAAACATTTAATCTTGAGCCTGCATCTAGCATAACTGCAGTGAAATCTGGAAAAACAAGTGTGCCGGGGCAAAGAAAGAAAAAGCCTCCACGCCTTCTCGCATACCCCACCAAAGCCCTGGCTTTGCACACAGATTTCTTTCCCCACCTGCTAATGCTATGATGTGCAGTGAATGCACATATTTTAGTCTCGCCTTCCCCCAAAAGGGTGTTCTTCAGATGTGGTGGACTACAACTCCTGTCATTTCCAGACAGCATAGACATTGGGAGTGGTGGATCAACACATCTGGAGAGCACCCAGTTAGGGAAGACTGAACTAGAACTCGAGACATGGAAGCAAAGCCTCATCACACCTCAGGCAGGTAGTTTTCAAGCCACGCCGCCCTGTTGAGCCCTGGGCTTCATTGGCTGCTTGTTCGGTTCATCAATGAGCAGAACAGGAATGGGTACATTACTCTGACGAGAGATCTTGTCCTCCAGTACTGATTTCCTGTGGCAAGGTACACGTACAACTGAACCATTTTTTGCAGCCCTGAAGAGTAGGGATAGGATGGGATATAGATCCAATAAATACATCTTGCCAGGGGGGGAAAAAAAACCACTCAAGCAAGTCCTCCTTATGCGGCTTGCAGAAAAACAAAGATCAATGTTCATCCAAATCACTCCTACCTTCCTAGCCCTCCCAAGTATGAATGATTTTGAATTTAGGATATTTTTTTTTTTGGAGAGGCAGAATTAAAAAGGCACAGCCAAGCTGTCCCCATCCCGTGTATTTTTTACGAGAATAATATTACTTGATCTCCAATTAAACGCTACCTCTAATTTTGCTGTAATTTTAACGCTTGCTTGGTTCATTCCCACTGAAGTCGAGGGGATTTTTGAAGTGCTTAACCTTCGGCTGGGTTTTCTTCGCTAAGGGTGCAATGCTGCGTATGTTCAGACAGAAAAATGTCCATCAACTCGCACCATGCCCCCCAGCCAATTGTGGCTGGGTTGTGTTGGAAAGTATCGGGCTTTTTTCTCTCTCTAAACACGAATAGGATTGTGCCCGAAGGCTGGCAATTAATCTGACATCTTTAGAGCATAACCAAATGAGGATCAAGATCACTCTTTTTTCATTATTATTATTATTAACGCATCCTACAAAGCTGGACTCAAAAGCTGAAATGTGGGATATAGAATTCATGAAAGGTTACCGGTTTTTGAAGTGGGGAGTGCAGCATTTCAGTTCTAGCCTCCATATTGGAATGGGGAGATTGGATGATTGGAAGCATCAGGAATGAGGACGTTTTGACACGAAACCTTTCCACCCTTTAATATGCCAGGTGCATGGACAGTCGTTCCAGTTGCCCAATGATTGGGCCGGCTCCAAGAAATGACGCTTCACGATTTCGGCGGACTGACAGCCAATATTTCAGTGTACAGGATTGACTTTTTTATTTTATTTACTGTGAACTTATTTATGACCGTTATTTTTCCAGGGGAGGGGGGGGCAAAGGAACGTCTAGCTCCCCGCTCTCAAAGAAGTTACTTGTAATTCTTGCTCAGTTTCACTTCCGTTGGGGGAAATGGGCACAGTATCACCAAAAAGGGCAGCGCCCAATGACCATTGCTTGCGGTGGAAGCCTCCTGCGATCTCTATTTACGAGACGACAGGCCTGCGGTATATTCTTATGCCTTTTAATTTATATGTCTCTACAGCATTTCTGAATGTCTATTTATAGCAGATATTGGTCAGCGTCTGTGTGTGCACGCGTGTCCATGTGTGTTTGGAGAGATCTCTGTTGCTTTGACGTAGTGGAGCTGTACATATCAATGCCATAGGATATATGAAGATTTCGGTTTCTCAATAAATGTTTTGTGTTAAAAAAAAAACCCTCCACAAACCTGTAATTCAAATTGGGTGCAAATGCTGAACAACCTCTTTTCCTCATAGCGTTGGTTGTTTTATTCACGTGCAAAGTGTCATGAAAAGGTTGGGTCCTGATTCTGCGCAAAGAAGGAATCATAGAATAGCAGAGTTGGAAGGGGCCTACAAGGCCATCGAGTCCAACCCCCTGCTCAATGCAGGAATCCACCCTAAAGCATCCCTGACAGATGGTTGTCCAGCTGCCTCTTGAAGGCCTCTAGTGTGGGAGAGTCCACAACCTCCCTAGGTAGCTGATTCCACCGTCGCACTGCTCTAACAGTCAGGAAGTTTTTCCTGATGTCCAGCCAGAATCTGGCTTCCTTTAACTTGAGCCCGTTCTTCCGTGTCCTGCACTCTGGGAGGATCGAGAAGAGATCCTGGCCCTCCTCTGTGTGACAACCTTTTAAGTATTTGAAGAGTGCTCTCATGTCTCCCCTCAATCTTCTCTTCTCCAGGCTAAACATGCCCAGTTCTTTCAGTCTCTCTTCATAGGGCTTTGTTTCTAGACCTCTGATCATCCTGGTTGCCCTCTTCTGAACACGCTCCAGCTTGTCTGTGTCCTTGAATTGTGGAGCCCAGAACTGGAAGCCCCCTTTGATTTGGAGGAACAGTTTGCACAGGTGGTGAGCCAATAAACAACCTTGCATGTCCCCCCAAACAAATGAAACCCTCCATGCAAATAGGAAATTAAGGGGAAAAATGAAGGAGCTTCTCATTAGAATCAGAATAGCAGAGTTGGAAGGGGCCTACAAGGCCATCGAGTCCAACCCCCTGCTCAATGCAGGAATCCACCCTAAAGCATCCCTGACAGGGTTGTCCAGCTGCCTCTTGAAGGCCTCTAGTGTGGGAGAGCCCACAACCTTCCTAGGTAACGGATTCCATTGTCGTACTGCTCTAACAGTCAGGAAGTTTTCCCTGATGTCCAGCTGGAATCTGGCTTCCTTTAACTTGAGCCCATTATTCCGTGTCCTGCACTTTGGGAGGATCAAGAAGTGCAGGGTCTGAAATTCAAGAAGGACGCAGACAAGCTGGAGCGTGTTCAGAGGAGGGCAACCAGGATGATCAGGGGTCTGGAAACAAAGCCCTGTGAAGAGAGACTGAAACAACTGGGCACATTTAGCCTGGAGAAGAGAAGATTGAGGGGAGACATGAGAGCACTCTTCAAATACTGGAAAGGTTGTCATACAGAGGAGGGCCAGGATCTCTTCTCAATCCTCCCAGAGTGCAGGACACGGAATAACGGGCTCAAGTTAAAGGAAGCCAGATTCTGGCTGGACATCAGGAAAAACTTCCTGACAGTTAGAGCAGTACGACAATGGAGCCAGTTACCTAGGGAGGTGGTGGGCTCTCCCGCACTAGAGGCCTTCAAGAGGCAGCTGGACAACCCTCTGTCAGGGATGCTTTAGGGTGGATTCCTGCATTGAGCAGGGGGTTGGACTCGATGGCCTTGTAGGCCCCTTCCAACTCGGCTATTCTGTGAAATCCCCCGGCTGCAGCACTGGGTGTTAGCGTGGCCTGCTGAAGACCGTGCTGCTTCAGATTGCCCCCTATGTTAATAATCCCCTGTAAATCAATTTTTAGGAAGGTGCCTAATCCCAAGGGGTCCCCAACAGGGTGCCCGTGAGCATCATGGGGTCCTCCAGTGGTGCCCACAAAACTCTTCACTCCCAGGATCCAGCACTGCAGATGTTAAATATAAAGCATGCCCATTCATGCAGATTACTATGTGGGGCAACTCTTATAGGGTCAGGTAGTTCCCACCCTTCTGCCGTCCTCACCCTTACTGTCCCAGGGCACTGAAGAGCAGAAAGTTCACCTGGACATCTTTTTTGTTTTGTTTATTCGTTCAGTCGCTTCCGACTCTTCGTGACTTCATGGACCAGCCCACGCCAGAGCTTTCTGTCGGCTGTCGCCACCCCTAGCTCCCCCAAGGTCAAGTCTGTCACCTCCAGAATATCATCCATCCATCTTGCCCTTGGTCGGCCCCTCTTCCTTTTGCCTTCCACTTTCCCTAGCATCAGCCTCTTCTCCAGGGGATCCTGTCTTCTCATTATGTGGCCAAAGTACTTCAGTTTTGCCTTTAACACCATTCCCTCAAGTGAGCAGTCTGGCTTTATTTCCTGGAGTATGGACTGCTTTGATCTTCTTGCAGTCCAAGGCACTCTCAGAATTTTCCTCCAACACCACAGTTCAAAAGCATCTCTCTTCCTTCGCTCAGCTTTCCTTATGGTCCAGCTCTCACAGCCATAGGTTACTACGGGGAATACCATTGCTTTAACTATGCGGACCTTTGTTGTCAGCGTGGTGTCTCTGCTCTGAACTATTTTATCAAGATTTGTCATTGCTCTCCTCCCAAGAAGTAAACGTCTTCTAATTTCCTGGCTGCCATCAGCGTCTGCAGTAATCTTTGCGCCCAGAAATACAAAGTCTGTCACTGTCTCCACGTTTTCTCCCTCTATTTGCCAGTTATCAATCAAGCTGGTTGCCATAATCTTGGTTTTTTTGAGGTTTAACTGCAACCCAGCTTTTGCACTTTCTTCTTTCACCTTCGTCATAAGGCTCCTCAGCTCCTCCTCGCTTTCAGCCATCAAAGTGGTGTCATCTGCATATCTGAGATTGTTAATGTTTCTTCCTGCGATTTTAACTGCAGCCTTTGATTCGTGTGTTCTGCATACAAGTTGAATAGGTAAGGTGAGAGTATACAACCCTGCCGTACTCCTTTCCCAATCTTAAACCAGTCCGTTGTTCCGTGGTCTGTTCTTACCGTTGCTACTTGTTCGTTATACATTTTCCTCAGGAGGCAGACAAGATGACTTGGTATCCCCATACCACCAAGAACTTGCCACAGTTTGTTATGATCCACATAGTCAAAGGCTTTAGAATAGTCAATAAAACAGAAATAGATGTTTTTCTGGAACTCCCTGGCTTTCTCCATTATCCAGCAGATATTGGCAATTTGGTCTCTGGTTCCTCTGCCTTTTCTAAACCCAGCTTGTACATCTGGCCGTTCTCGCTCCATGAATTGCTGGAGTTTACCTTGCAAGATCTTGAGCATTACCTTGCTGGCATGTGAAATAAGTGCCACTGTCCGATAGTTGGAACATTCTTTAGTGTTTCCCTTTTTTGGTATGGGGATATAAGTTGATTTTTTCCAGTCTGATGGCCATTCTTGTGTTTTCCAAATTTGCTGGAATATGGCATGCATCACCTTGACAGCATCATCTCAACATCCACATGAAACTTCCCTAATGTGGCTCACTCCAGATGGATGGGACTACAGCTCCCATCGTCCCCTCCCCTTTAAAACTTTATATCTAGTCTTAATGAGATAACAGGCATTGTGGCACACACTTCTGCTGCTCCCTTGGAATACATAAAGCAGTGTGAGTCTACAGATCCTTCGGCCTACAACTCCCATTATTCCCTACTCCCATCCCCTGCCTTGAGCGCCATTTTCTTGCTAGAAAGGTCAAGTCAAACCCAAATCAAGTTTATTACGGCAAACAGCCAGCATGTCGGAACATATGAACAATAAAATACAGTTAAAAACAACAGTAAAATAAAGTTAAAATTAAGAGATTAAAAGTAAAAAAATACAGGTACCGCAGGAGAAACATGACAAACCCATCTGTAGAACATTTAACAAGGTTAATTTATAGCTGCTGCACAAAATCTAGCCACTTTAGCTGTGACCCAAGAGTTCAGGTCTAGCAAAAAAATACTCTAGATAGAATTCATCCAGCCTACCTGGGAATTTTTGTATGAGTGGGATTATAAGAGAAGATCTAAGGTCTTGATAAAATTTACAATGAAGTAGGACGTGACCCCTTCTCTACTTCTCCCATCTCACACGGGCAAATCTACTTGCTATAAGGGATCTTTTTGAATCTACCTCCCAACAGTGAGGACCGTCAAGTCAAACTAACCAATCAATCACTCACCCTTGGCTATCCTGGCAAGGTCCAATGGAAGTTCTAGCCCCAAACATCTGGCAGACCATGAGTTGCCCACTGCTGACATCCAGGAACAGGCAGGCCTACGGAGCGACAGTACAGATTCTCTTTTAAAACGAGAATCTGAACAAATCAAGAAATGTTGCCTGGCCAAATCTCCCAGAGTAAACACCCACACGGAAGAGGTCCAACTCAGAAATGGCTGGGCAAGGGAACACAGCTACACCTGTTCAATTCCAGGGAGTGGGGTGCTCCACGGTGTGGCCAATTGGAAAATTCTCGCACAGGAAATTCGAGGGTTCACCGACGACGTCTGTGGCATCCGGTGGGCATCACGAGTCCCTCTGTCTTCACCAACATGACCGTCCCTCCCCACCCGTTTCCTTTGGGGACCAGGCAGGTGAAACCAAGGCATGCAACTCACCTTCACAGGGCCCCAATACTAGAACGGAACAAGGCAGAGGCATGTGACGGCGTTCTGAAAGTCCAGCTCTCTGCAAAAAGGAGGCACAATTCTCTTTCCTCACTTCAAAAAAAGAAAAGCAAAAAATAGGTTGTCAAAGAGGCTGGAGTAACCCTTCACCCTCATGCGAACGGTTTAATTTTGGGGAGTCACTTCAGATTTCGAGGTACAGGGAAAGAAAGCAATGAGAAGGGCCCTTGGACAGGTAACCGTCTACCCTGAGTCATGGGAAGAATGCAGACACAGACATTTGAAATGGAGGTGAAGTCTCCCTCTTTAGATTGTGAAAAGCAAGAAGATGTCAACTTACCCAGTTGCCAGGGGACCAGGTTAATATTTAGCCACAGCTGAGTTGTCTCTCTGCAGAGATGCTGCTGAACACAAAATCAATGTTTGCTGGTAGCTTGTGGGCTTCGAGAAGCCAGCTGCCCACAGCAAATGCTGGCTCTAGGAACAGATGTTGTAAAACTGGGGAGGACATTGGAACTAGCCACCCCTCAAAAGTATACCAAAGTCTAGGGCCAGCCAAAGCTCTTTTGCAGCCTGAGGCAAAGAAAAAGATGGCGGCCCTCTCATTCCCTGTACAAAAAGCCAACTGGTCCAGCAGATGAATGTCTTCAGCACTGATGACGAATGGCACAGCGTCCTCCACAGCACCTGAAAGCAGCAGGTTAATTTACGGGGTGGGGAGCAGGCCGCACGGGATACAGCTTTTTTTGCCACCTCCCTGAGGCAAATGCTTCACTCTGCCTAATGGTAGGGCCGGTCCTGCCAAAGACGCATGAATGAAGAGAGCAGGGAAGGCACCAGATTTGTGTTTCCTGGGGAAGGGGTAGGGTGACCATATGGAAAGGAGGACAGGGCTCCTGTGTCTTTAACAGTTGTGTAGAAATGGGAATTTCAGCAGGTGTCCTTGGTATGCATGCAGCACCTGGGGAAATCCCCTCTTCATCACGACAGTTAAAGCTGTGGGAGCCTTGCCTTCTTTTGTATCTGGTCACTCTAGGGCAGGGCTCCTGCAGCTTTAACTGTTGTGATGAAGAGGGGATTTCCCCAGGTGCTGCATGCATACCAAGGACACCTCCTGAAATTCGCTTTTCTATGCCACTGTTAAAGTTTGTTTATTTCGGTCATAGACCAGCACAACAGAAAGCATCATCACAATAATATTTAAAACCCCAATATACAATAAAATACATACATAAAATCCATAAAACGCGGCAGTCTCAGCCTTAGTCTAAGGTGCAATAAAATTCTTCAACATTAATTTCCGTCGGCTCATGGCAGCCGCACAAAAACTGGCCACTTTTAGAGTAACCTGAGGATCCTGATCCGATAGAAGATGTTTTATGTAATATTCATCTGATCTACCAGGAGTTCGCTGCAAGATCATAGAATCATAGAATAGCAGAGTTGGAAGGGGCCTACAAGGCCATCGAGTCCAACCCCCTGCTCAATGCAGGAATCCACCCTAAAGCATCCCTGACAGATGGTTGTCCAGCTGCCTCTTGAATGCCTCTAGTGTGGGAGAGCCCACCACCTCCCTAGGTAGCTGATTCCACTGTCGCACTGCTCTAACAGTCAGGAAGTTTTTCCTGATGTCCAGCCGGAATCTGGCTTCCTTTAACTTGAGCCCGTTATTCCATGTCCTGCACTCTGGGAGAATCGAGAAGAGATCCTGGCCCTCCTCTGTGTGACAACCTTTTAAGTATTTGAAGAGTGCTAGCATGTCTCCCCTCAATCTTCTCTTCTCCAGGCTAAACATGCCCAGTTCTTTCAGTCTCTCTTCATAGGGCTTTGTTTCCAGACCCCTGATCATCCTGGTTGCCCTCTTCTGAACACGCTCCAGCTTGTCTGCGTCCTTCTTGAATTGTGGAGCCCAGAACTGGACGCAATACTCTAGATGAGGCCTAACCAGGGCCGAATAGAGAGGAACCAGTACCTCACGTGATTTGGAAGCTATACTTCTATTAATGCAGCCCAAAATAGCATTTGCCTTTCTTGCAGCCATATCGCACTGTTGGCTCATATTCAGCTTGTGATCTACAACAATTCCAAGATCTTTCTCATTTGTAGTATTGTAGATAAGAGGTTATAAATGTTTGGCGTAGATCTTGATAAAAGGAACAATACAGCAGAACATGGCCTACTGTTTCCACTTTGCCCATCTCACAGGGACATACCCGGTCTTGGTAGGGTACATTTCCAAACCTTCCATCCAAAAGAGCTGAATGTAGAACGTTAAACCTGGCCAGAGTGAAAGCTTTCCTGAATTTAGGAAGATGCAGTTAAAGATGCAGGAGCCTTCCTCCTTTTCATGTGGTCACCCGAGGAAGGGGCCTTCACTTCACCCCAGTGCCAGAACCACACTGGCAGCCCTCTCTAATACCAGGAGCTGGGGATGACCGGCGGTATAGCTCCAGCTGGCCAGTGTCACCTCAGTCCAGCTGCTGCTGTTTCTGTTTTTCCGGAATGCCTCTGGGCCCTAAAAAAGTACCCCAGAGGACTATTACAATGGAGGTAGAGGCAGTGGGGGCAGCAGTATGCCGATTTCTTAGGGTCTTCTCTCAGAAAAGACTCCAGGGATCTTACCACAAAAATTAAAACATACAAAATTTTAAAACAATTTAAACATCTAAAAACAACGAAGGAAAAAGACCACAGTTTAAAACAAGTAAAAGGGGGAAAAAAACCACCATATGCTATCAGATAGGAACATCAGAAGAGCCCTGATGCTGGATCAGACCAAGGGTCCATCTAGCCCAGCACTCTGTTCACACAGGGGCCAACCAGCCATCGGCCAGGGATGAACAAGGCAAGACATGGTGTGACAGCACCCTCCCACTCATGTTCCCCAGCAACTGGTGCTGGGGAACATGGGAGTACAGGAAAGCCGCTGAAAAGATGACCATGTGCCAGGCAGACCTCACTAGGGAGAGCATTCCGCAACCGGGCAGGGTGTGTGTGCCACCAAAAATGCCTTCTCCCTTCTTTTTTGCCATCCTCTGAGATGTTGCTCATATGAATAATAGAATAGTAGAATTGGAAGGAGACTCTAAGGCCATCTAGTCCAACCCCCTGCTCAATGCAGGAATCCACCCTAAAGCATCCCTGACAGATGGTTGTCCAGCTAGGGTGGGAGAGACCACCACCTCCCTAGGTAACTGGTTCCATTGTCGTACTGCTCTAACAGTCAGGAAGTTTTTCCTGATGTCCAGCTGGGAAGGAGGTTGCTTCTCTCCTCTGTGTTAGTTCTTGGGCTGGGGATGGAAGACTTGTTTCACAGAGCTGGGGCAGCAGCCCTTGGGCACATGCCCATCTCCCATTAAGCCTAGGGTGGCCACTGATGAATTATCAAAAAAGAGGATGACATCAATCAATCCAAAGTTTACTGTACTAGCCAAAGGCCATGACAAATACATCAAAAGAAAGCATCCGTACATATATACAGTAATACAAATACCTCAAAATTACACAGATAACTTGAAATTTACCGTAACTAAAACTCAGCTTTCACTCAGCAGTCTGAATCTCCATGGCAGTTTATGGCATTTTTGTCTAGTTCTCTTCCGTATCTTTTTTGCTGCCAGTGCAAACAAAGTCACTTAATGTGTCACATAACTGTAGGTATCACTCAGAAGAAAAAGAACTGTTTCTTTCTCTCTCGGGTCCCTATACAGAGGGCAAATTAACATGCAGTGAACAATGTCTTCCACTTGATGTTGGTCACAGATGCATAGCCTGCATTCAACTGGCACTTTGTGGGTAGCGCCCATCCAGAACTGCAGTTGGCATCACTTGGAATCTCAGTTCAATAAAAGGATGATGAAAGCTTAATGAATGATGAAGGCAGCTGAACATCTGAGATTTGAACCTGGAACTTTGCCTCTGGATGCAAACCTTTATTGCCCTAAGATAGATCCTATGTACAGCATCTGGTGTAACGTAGAGGCTAAGGTACTGATCTGTGAATCAGTGAGTCCCCAGTTCAAATCTGGCCTCTTCCATGGACTCACTAAGTGGCCTTAGGCCTGCCACTCTCTCTCAGCCTCGGTCCATCCATCTGCAGTATGGGAGATAATAATACTGATCTACTTTACAGGGCTGTTGTAAGGATCAGAACTAGTGCTCTTCAACATTTTTATTAATGATTTGGACGAGGAGGTGCAGGGAACGCTTATCAAATTTACAGATGACATAAAATTGGGTGGGATAGCTAATACCCTGGAAGACAGAAACAAACTTCAAAGTGATCTTGATAGGATGGAGTGCTGGGCTGAAAACAACAGAATGACATTTAATAGGGATAAATGCCAAGTTCTACATCTAGGAAATAGAAACCAAAGGCAGTTACAAGATGGGGGATACTTGGCTCAGCAATACTACAAACGAGAAGGATCTTGGAATTGTTGTAGATCACAATCTGAATATGAGCCCACAGTGCGATATGGCTGCAAGAAAGGCAAATGCTATTTTGGGCTGCATTAATAGATGTATAGCTTCCAAATCACGTGAGGTACTGGTTCCTCTCTATTCGGCCCTAGTTAGGCCTCATCTAGAGTATTGCGTCCAGTTCTGGGCTCCACAATTCAAGACGGACGCAGACAAGCTGGAGCATGTTCAGAGGAGGGCAACCAGGATGATCAGGGGTCTGGAAACAAAGCCCTATGAAGAGACTGAAAGAACTGGGCATGTTTAGCCTGGAGAGGAGAAGATTGAGGGGAGACATGAGAGCACTCTTCATATACTTAAAAGATTGTCACACAGAGGAGGGCCAGGATCTCTTCTTGATTCTCCCAGAGTGCAGGACACAGAATAATGGGCTCAAGTTAAAGGAAGCCAGATTCCAGCTGGACATCAGGAAAAACTTCCTGTTAGAGCAGTACGACAATGGAATCAGTGACCTAGGGAGGTTGTGGGCTCTCCCACACTAGAGTCCTTCAAGAGGCAGCTGGACAACCATCTGTCAGGGATACTTTAGGGTGGATTCCTGCATTGAGCAGGGGGTTGGACTCAATGGCCTTGTAGGTCCCTTCCAACTCTGCTATTCTATGATTCCATATAGTACTCGTGAATTAGGGTGACCATACGAAAAGGAGGACAGGGTTCCTGTATCTTTAACAGTTGTATTGAAAAGGAAATTTCAGCAGGTGTCATTTGTATACATGGGGAACCCGGTGAAATTTCCTCTTTATCACAACAGTTAAAGCTGCAGGTGCCCGGCTGTCTTTTTAATCTTGTCACTCTAGTATAGCTCCTTCACTTTAACTGTTGTGATGAAGAAGGAATTTCACCAAGTTCCCCATGTATACAAATGACACCTGCTGAAATTTCCTTTTCAATACAACTGTTAAAGATACAGGAGCCCTGTCCTCCTTTTCAGATGGTCACCCTACATGAATCCTTTTGAACACTTGAAAATGCTATATAAATAAAAATGGCCTATGAAGAAGAATGACCTATGAGTCCAGAAATCCCTAGTTCAAATCTCACTTCTGCTAACATTTTATTAGGTTTAAACCACTGTCATCCCTCTCCGGCTTTGCAATAGGGTGACTTTACAAGGTTGCTGTAAGGATTACACAACAATGAACGCAACGCAAACTAAAGGTGCTACATAGCAAGCCTTTACATTTCTGTTCACTAATCTGAGTAGCATCAAAGCTTACTATGACTCTCTTACTTAGAGAAGAGGGTACAAATCTTAACAGATCAAGGAAAAGAAGGTAATCCAAGATGACCTGTTGAAGCCGCACGTCAAGAGCTACTTGGAGCACCGCTTCCACCTAGTGTTCAGATTACGCAACAGCAGAATCTTCGCTACCATTTGCTCAAGGGTCTTTTGAGTAGCATCTTCCAAAATGGCTGAACATCACTGCTAGTTTTCCGGTACGAGATTACAAAATGGCCTAGCCTACGCCCATTTCTCTTTTGATTCCACAACCATAATTAGGGCTTCTCGTTTGCTCCACCGGGCATAATTCACACCTTCTGACTATCAAGGGTGCAAATGCTGAATGCTGTTTGTGAATGGTTTTGAGACGATCACATGAGACTATTTACGTATATGCGTAGGTTGGTTTTCCAGATGTGCACAACACCCTAGATTTATGATGGTTGCGTTCGTGGGTAACCTGTTGTTTCTCTCCCCCGCCCCCATGGGTATATACTTAAATCACCCTTCCTCAACCTGGTGCCCTCTAGAACTACAGATCCCATTATCCCCAGGCAGTACAGCATCACTGGGAGTACGCAACCCTGAATGTAATTTGGTACAGGAGTATGCAAGCTTTTGCATTGCACAGAATTCTTCATAGGAAGCAGGAGGAACCAAAAGCATGCATGTGTTAGATGGAACCAAATTTACTTCCGTTTTAATTTGTACCTCTTGAAAACAACGAAGCAACCACGGTACAAAATATATATTCCATATATAATCATTTCTGCTATAGTCAGAACAAGATTGAGCTTGCTTGGCTCCAGAGAGCAACACTTGCTCAACTCTATCTCTTGAGAACAGAGGAGCAAAAAGCCATTGTCACCCATAGATCCCATGACCTTGCTTTCTATGATTCAATGCCTCTTTCCAAGGATTTTCCCATTCCAGCTGTAAGCACACAATCCTTTTCACTCTCAAGCCATCGAATCTGTGACAGAACACAGAGGTCTGGCCCTGTTTCTACTTGCACTGATGTGATTGTCACTACTCTATGCCAAAGGCTCACTGCAGGTGAAACGTGCAAGAACACCCCTCGCAAGTAAGTCGTTCACAGCATCCTTTGCAAAGGGGAAGAAAAATACCTGGAAATCACATGGAAAGCAATTCAGCCTCTTTACAGAAGAAACAAGAGCTTGACATTTCAGTTTTAGGGGGAAGAAATGCATCATACAGCCCGTTATCTTATGATGGGATAGGTCACGACACGCCTCACCGGATGTGCAGGGAACCAAGCTGTACAATCCAATATTAGAATCAGCTGAGATATTTCCAATACTGTGGGCCCGGCCCAGAAGTAGCACAAGTAGAAGCTGTCTTGTCTCTAAACAGGCAGAAGTCTCTGTCTCACTTCGTTTGAACACACAACAGTTTGACGAAAAGGGCGCTAAAGGAAAACATGCATGCCAGGCTTTTGGAGGACGCTGTTGGTACAACCCAACACGGCATGAGAACTCCAGTTGCACAAGGCTTTCTCCTCCCACTAACCCGGTTCTACTGCAGGAAGCAGTTCTGGCAGTGAAAGGACATCCCTATTTATGTTTATGCGCAAGTATTAGATGCCTCTCTAGGCCGGGATGGAGGAGTCCAGGTGCTTGGTTTTAAAGGAAAACACAGGCCGCTCCTAATGGACATAACAAATACTAGTGCAATGGATAGAACTAGTGGGATATGGGCTGTAGCAGAGATAGGGAACGTGCGTTCTTCCTGAAGTTGGGATTCAAGCTCCCACCATCCCCAGTGGTTAGGGACGCCAGGAATCGTGGTCCAGCAACATCTAGGGAGTCAAGTGCCCCACCTCGACTCTACAGGAAGTATGGTGATGACACACAGCTCCATCTCCGCAACATCTGAATTGGGACAGGCTGTGCCTAAACTCAGTAGTGGTCTGGATGAGGGCCGATAAACTGAAGCTGAATCCCAGCAAGACGGAAGCCCTGTGGGCGAGCGGTTCCCAAGTGTGAAGGACAGGCTCATTTCCTGTTCAGGATGGGTTGCACCCTCTGAAAGATCAGGTTTGGAGATACACTTAGATCCATCATTGTTGCTGGAGGCCCAAGTGGCCACAGCGGCCCACATCTTTGACCAGCTTCTGACTCGCCAGCTACAGCTTCTTCTGGACAGGGATAACTTGGCCACAGGCATTAGTAACCTCAAGACTGGATTACTGCAATGCGCTCTATGTGAGACTGCTCCAGAAGCTGGAGCTAGTGCAGAACACAATTCAGCTGTCAGAAGCTGCCTCTTTTAATCATAGAACTCCTTTGCTGAGGGAATTACACGGGCTACTGGGCCAGGTTTAAGGGTTTGGTACTAGTGTACAAATCCCTAAACAACTTGGGACCAGGATACCTGAGCGCACCTTCTCCCTTACCAACCTGCCTGAGCCCTGAAGTCATTGGAGGGCATGTTCCTGGACCTACAGCCCAATAGGAATCCACCAGGACAGGAGCCTTCAGTGTGGTGGCCCCTTCTCCGTAGAACCCTCTGCCCCTGGACGTGAAGCAGGCACCAACACAAGGTTGCTTCCGGCTGAGAACTGTTTTGAGTAGACTTCCTCAACTGATTAGCTTTTTAAATTGAATTCTGATTTGTTTTAATTTTTCTTTTACAGTTTATACCTATGTTAATTACTCTTGGATCTGTTAGATAATTGAGCAGTATATAAATATTGTAAATAATAATAAATTCTGATAAGAAGTTCTAGGGCTTACTGACAAATTGCCATGTTTGGATGGTTCTCCGCCTACAAATTCCTTAAACATTCAAACATGAAATTGCTAATCTAACAGGAATATGCAACTTGCCCCCAGGATCAATCACCATACAATATCTGGAAAGTGGCTCTACACACACACACACACACACACACACACGGATCCAGGGAGAATCCAAGAATTTACAGCCCAGTTAGCTAAATGCTCATTCCAGGTAAATTACTAGAATGCATCCAAGATAACATTATCAAGTTAGTAGAACAAACCTCACTGAAGAAGGGTCAACACGGTTTTTGCAAAAGCCAATCCTTCCAGAACACTTTGAGAGAACCAACAAGCATATGGATTATTCAGGGTGATGAAAACAAAAACAATTGCCCCCCCCAAAGGATCTCTCCAACGGGCCATGAAAACGTCAAATTAAATTCAAGTCCAGTGTCGTATAATAGGGTAAAGAAAAAAAAATCCTAACTTCACATATACACTGATCAAGCATGAGCTGGCAGTGTGACAATCTAGGAAAGGAGATCTTGGGGTTTTGGAGGCTACTTCAATTAAAACTTTGAGCACCATGGGGGGGAGGGGCAGATTTGTGAGAAGGGCAAATTCTATGAGCCAACAGTGCGATATGGCTGCAAGAAAGGCAAATGCTATTTTGGGCTGCATTAATAGAAGTAGAGCTTCCAAATCACGTGAGGTACTGGTTCCTCTCTCTTCGGCCCTGGTTAGGCCTCATCTAGAGTATTGCGTCCAGTTCTGGGCTCCACAATTCAAGAAGGACGCAGACAAGCTGGAGCGTGTTCAGAGGAGGGCAGCTAGGATGATCAGGGGTCTGGAAACAAAGCCCTATGAAGAGAGACTGAAAGAACTGGGCATGTTTAGCCTGGAGAAGAGAAGATTGAAGGGAGACATGAGAGCACTCTTCAAATACTTGAAAGGTTGTCACACAGAGGAGGGCCAGGATCTCTTCTCGATCCTCTCAGAGTGCAGGACACGGAATAACGGGCTCAAGTTACAGGAAGCCAGATTCCGGCTGGACATCAGGAAAAACTTCCTGACTGTTAAAGCAGTATGACAATGGAATCAGTTACCTAGGGAGGTTGTGGGCTCTCCCACACTAGAGTCCTTCAAGAGGCAGCTGGACAAGCATCTGTCAGGGATGCTTTAGGGTGGATTCCTGCATTGAGCAGGGGGTTGGACTCGATGGCCTTGTAGGCCCCTTTCAAGTCTGCTATTCTATGAATTAGTAACCAAATAAAATAGCTATTTACTGAAACCGTGCCTTTATAATCAAATCCATGGCGCAACGACAGTTACAGGTCTGTGTACTGTTCTCAATGCCACATCTCAAAAAGGATACTGTAGAGCTGAAGAAGAGCAACTGAAGCAGACCGGAGGCTAGTGCAAGACCCGCAAAGAAAAGAAGAGTACTAGAACTGGGGTTAGTCTTCAAAACAATGCAGCTGAATTCAGGATCACCAAAACTATGTGCTTCTTCACACATCACATAGTTTAAACTACACAGTACTACAAAATGTGACATTATCTGCTCAATTAGATGCCTTTAGAAGGTGGTTAGACCAAATGAAGGACTCAGCAATGATTACCAGCCATTTCTATTGTCCTAAGTTGGAGTATACAGGCAGAGGTTATCACCCAATGCTTGCTTGGCTAGTTGGGAAATTCCCATTGTAGCAGCAGGACTTTGAGAAACAAAACGAAGAATCTGTTTAGGCCTTTTAATCTGTCCAAGACAGTATGCCGAGACACAAATGATAAAACATTTTGCATTTTTACAGCAAGAAATAAAAAAAAGAGGAAAAAACCTACAGAAACGTGTAAGGAAGTTAATTTTGTACATGGGATAAAACGTTATAAATTCAGGACAATGCACTGACACGGGTAAACTCCCACATTTCTTGTTGCTTTTAAAAAGTTCATATGCGTGGCCAGGCAGTCAAATGGCTGTTTCTTCGTTGAAAGGGATTTTTTTTTCCAAGTAGCTCTTAGGGGGAGGGACTGCAACGCATCTTGGAATGTCCTCAAAAGGCTCTCATTTTGTGGTGACAGAATTAAAAACCCCAGAGTCCTTTCAGATACAAGGAAAACAAACCACTCAGTCATCAAATTTTATCTTCTTTCCTTGGGGCTTATGGTCACCACCACCACCTCTGCCTCCCCTGAAGCCACCGCCTCTGCCTAAAAAGAGGGGAAAGAGATATAGATATATATACATATATTAATAAATTAGAAATCAACACAGCTCTGAAAATACTCTTAGTACTTTTGTCAAATACGAAAGGACGTAGAGCCATACACATTTACCTCCAAATCCTCGTCCGCCACCCCTGCCGCCGAATCCTCGTCCGCCACCGCGTCCCCCTCTGCCTCCACGGCCAAAGCCGCCACTGCCACGTGGACCATCGCCCTTGGGCTTGGCAAAGTCAAGGGTCACTTTGTTTCCATCAATCTCTCCATCCTCCATGGCTTCTTTCGCTGCTTTGGCGTCTTCCGCCGAGCCGAAGTCCACGAAGCCAAACCTAGGAAAGGGAAAGAGATCAGTTTCAAGGGGGGACAGATTTTGCCTATAGGATCAGCTAGTTCTTATTTGCTACCAGTCTTTGGGGAAAAAAACACAGTGCTATAGGCAGCCAAGATGCCCCCAAGCTCCAATTTGTACTAAATGTAGCGATGTTCACTATTGCAGTGGCATATTGCAAGGTCTGAACTAGACATTGCGTCCACCGCCACTACGCCTGTGGGATAACATCAAAGAACACGAACACATGGTACAAAACCTTGTGTATCAGCCTGACATTTCAGAGGCAACAGAGGCCTTTCTAAGCTAGAAAGTGGTCAACTCAGATTTTTCCTCACCGACCTTTCTGCTCAAGGCAGGTTACGCACAGTTCACAAGACAATGCATAACACCAGAATCTTTCAATATCAGCAGTAACATAGATCAGCCTCCCAACTGATTCAGTGAGTTCAGAGTCCTCTCTAGAGGATTAAGCTATACAGGAAGGGTATTATATAGCAATGCCCAAGTAGCAAAGCTCTTCGCTCTCATGTTTAGTCACCAGAGGAAGCGAACCACCAAGAAAGGCACCAATTAGTCTGAATGCAGCCCTAAGCATGACAACCTTGCGTTATGCGCAGAAGCCCTCTGACCGCATAACAAGGTGTTGTTTGTAGCCAGCACGGTATGCTCGAGTACGGATACAGTTCTAATTCTTACTCGGCAATGATGCTCAGAGGCCTTGGGCTAGTCACTCTCAGCCTTGTCTCCTGCTAAGCGTCTTACAACGTAGACAGCCGATTGTCCGAATCTTCATGGGTTTCACAAATACAATGTTCAGCCTTGCTATAAGTATACTGGCTTCCAGACTTATTTCCAAGGCAGAAAATTTGCAGGTTTGTCCCACAGCAATGACCATTGCCAATCTGAAGTAGACAGAGGCATCTGAAGCCAGTGTTGCAGTTTTATTCTTCTTCTCGTGCGAATCCATAACCTGCCACTGGATTTAGAGCAGGAAGGAGCTCATTGAGAAGGTAGGGAGACTGTGCTTTTGTTACCTGAATAAATATCAGCCCCATTTGAAAACTGAAATGACTGACCTGAGCCCAAGTCTGGGTTCAGACGATCACGGGGGTAAAAACAAACCATCATGGCTTTCCCCCAACCCCTGAACATTTGACCACAATTTGCATAATCCCCCACAGTGAAGCACAGGCTGGCGTGTTGTCCGAACCCAATGTGTGGTGTGGATACGCTTGTATCCACCCTGCATAAGGGGTTATAGAGTGGGTATGAAGCCACCTCCACTGCACCACAAGCCGGGTTTGGACAACATGCCAACCCACGCTGTGTCACGAGGAATTACTTCTTTTACCCCCGTGATCACCAGAACACCCCCTAAGTGTAGTTCAGCAGCGTTGGGATACTTTGACGCCTGCAATAGCTTGTGTCATAAATCCCATCACAGAGGCAGAGCCTCGATCTGGTTTTCTACATACCCTTTGGATGAGCCGGTGTCTCTGTCTGTGACTATTCTTGCACCAATGGAGCCTTCAAAGGACTCTCTCAATGTCTCTTCAGTCGTGTCCTCAGACAGGCCTTTGACAAAGAGTGTTTTGCTTTGTTCTGAAAAACAAAAGAGTGCGCGGTCTCAACATTGCAAGTGACATATTGACACTCCACCCCCATTCCTGGTACGTGTTTTTCGTTAGGACACGGAAGGCTACTTACGACCAAATCCTCCTCTAGCGTTTGCGTTTCTGTTTTGTCCTCCAGGAGTGCTGAATTCTAATCTGATTGTTCTGCCTTCAATCTCTGTGTTATTGCAAGAATTCAGTGCTTCTTTTGCATCCTCGGCTGTAGGAAATTCTACGAATGCGTAACTATACAAAGAAAAGCTGGAGTCAAGTCAGGGAACAAACTATATGAGAGTGACCTGGTCAAGGCAATAATCTACCATAGCTGCCAACTTTATGCCTTGCCAAAACCACGCCGCCACAAATCTGCTGCTGCTTACCCTTTAGACCTTCCCTGGTTGTTCTGTGGCATCCTGATTGATGTAGCTTTCTCAAAGACTTCCTGAAGAGATTCTTCTGTTGCATCGTAGGAGAGGTTATTCACAACAAGAGTCTTTGACTCTCCACCTGCACAAGAGACAGAAATTTCAAACTCAAATGTGACCTTGAGTATGGAATTGTGCTCCAAGTTTTGTTTCGGAAAAGGAGCAGAGAAGGGAAAAAACACTGCTTTGATAGCTTTTTAACAGATAAGGCGGCATTAATAAAGACATGGGGGGTTTCCTTGCAATAATGTTTGGACTCATCATTTCAAGCTGGTTTCAAGATCAGTTACCGTGCAAAGTCTGTGGTGGCATTTTACCTGCTTTTCTGCTATCCTGCTGGCTCTTCTCGCCTGTGTAGTCAATCACAATGGCACGGCCTTCAATCTCCATCCCTTGCTTTTCCTCCAGGGCTTTCTCCGCATCTGCCTCAGATTTAAACTCAATGTAGGCAAACCTGGGTGG
Organism: Elgaria multicarinata webbii; assembly: GCF_023053635.1. Classification (NCBI taxonomy): domain Eukaryota; kingdom Metazoa; phylum Chordata; class Lepidosauria; order Squamata; family Anguidae; genus Elgaria; species Elgaria multicarinata. The sequence continues at coordinate 5,641,913 of NC_086178.1, forward strand.
GAAGGGAAACAAAGCATTGTTCAGAAAGCCATGAAATCAAATATTTCCATTTCAGAAAAAGTGGTTTGTAATACATTCAAGACTACTAGTGAACCTTTCAGGGGGTGGAAAAAATTCTGACGACATTTATACCTACGTAGACTTGTTGTGGTAGGGCCTATCAGTGTAAAAAGTAGCTTGTAAAACCAAGCCTTGGTAGAGAGGGAAAAACATGCTGATAGAGCAACGTTAGCGAAGATCTCTGTGCTAGCAGTGGAACTGAGTCTCCAGAGGAGAGATTAAAGCGGCAATATTTATTGATAAGCTAAAGCCTGATATCAATATAAAGCAGCCTTCCTCAACCTGGGGCGCTCCAGATGTGTTGGACTACAACTCCCAGAATGCCCCAGCCAGCTGGCTGGGGCATTCTGGGAGATGCAGTCCAACACATCTGGAGCGCCCCAGGTTGAGGAAGGCTGATATAAAGGATGAGATGAAACGGTCAGGGCTGGAAAATTTACCCACAGAGGGTTAAGACCTGGAAGAAAAATTGGACTTTGGCACAGTCTCTGGATCCTCGATTTTCTACAGGTGTTACACATCAGTAAAATGTCTGCAAAACATTTTTACAGTAAAATGTCAAGGACAAGGGAGGTGGCCTCCTGACTCATCTGTTAATTGAATAATTGGCTGATGAAACTGTGTGCAATACTACGTATGAAATGTATATAAAGTTGTACAGATGTAATAGCGGTGTTGGTGGATGCTGGCCGGTGATGTTGTGTATGCTGGATGTATTTTGTACAGAAAACGTTACACGCCTCAGTAAAATCTTTGCTGAAGAAAGCATTACGTGTCGTGAGTATATTTCTTCCTGAGGGACAGCGCTCAGAAACCAAGCAGAAGAATCAAACGCTGAAGCTGCTGTGTTGCTGCTTAATCTCTGCTAAGTCAATTCCTGACTGAAACAACGTTTATTTATGTGGCTTGATTTAAGGCTTGGCCTGTTCCCGATTGGTTCTGGCTCAGAACACATTCTTATTTGTGACTGGAACTGGCGTTTTATACTAAAACATTTCCACATTTTAAAATCTGTTTTATTTTTTAAAGCTATAAAATGTTGAATGTTAACATTTACTGTTGTTTTGAATTGTCTTAATTCTGTAAACTGCCCAGAGAGCTTTGGCTATTGGGCGGTATAGAAACGCAATAAATAAATAAAACCAGGGTTACGATTTCCATTGAGAAAAACATTTGTTCCCACTGTTGCTGAATGCAAGTCACCACGACGATGCGACAGCACAATGCGCTCGACTTAGCTATGTACCCTTTGCTGTTCCCGTCCTTGGACACCAGCCTGACTTCGCGGGCATTGTCAAATACTTCTTGCAGTCCTTCCTGGGTCACACTGTAAGCAAGGTTCCTCACAAAGATGGTTCTTGCGTCTCTCTCTAGAAGAAGAAAAAGCCACACAAGATTAGAGTCAGGCCAAATCCTTTGATGATTCAGCCCGTTCCAGGCAGGCCAAACACTCATCTGTGTAAGGAAAGATGCTCCCCTAGAGACATCTACAAGTAAGGGAGCTGCTATGACGTCGGTGCTAAAGAGGCTCTAAGAACACTTGGGGCTTATGCAAAAAGATGAGCACTACACCTTGTTGAGATACATGGCAAGCAGACTGCAATAGGAACACGTCCAATTGAGCTCAATAGAAGTTGAAGAATTGCACTGTTACTTACCTTTCTTGTTCTCTTGAATGCTCTCTTTACTTTTTGCTTTTTCCAGTTTTATTTCCAAGCCCATACATTTCTTTCCGTTAAACTTAAGCGCTTTATCCAGCTCCGCTTCTGTGGAGAAATCCACATAGCCAAACTTCCTGCAGCACAAAGGGAGATTTATTTTCAACATTGACCCCACGTGTCAAAATAAACCTGCCATAAAATCTAGTCGGAAAAAGGGTACGTATGACTGCGTTGATGGGGCAGCTGAAAACAGGTAACTCTATTCAATGGAGACGCTAGTCTGGACAACTACAAACTTCTTAATGCAAAAAGATACAACTTTTTCAGTCCCAAGGCCCCCATCTGTGCTGACTGCATGCTGTACCACATGTATGCACACCCACACATGGGGAGGGGAGGCTTTAACCTCACCACCCCCTCATCCCACACAAGATCATTGGCGTGTGTGTTGGCTAAAGCCCCTTTCCCTCCCATCAACGCTGACAGGCCTTGTTGCTTCCACATCATTTTGGGGGGGGGGAGGAGAGAGAGGCAGCTTTAACCTCTTCCTCCTCCCCCCCAGGAATCCAGAGGGGCACTGGGGCTGCACAGCATCTGTTCAGGAGCTAGTTTTTGCGCCTGTCTTAAAAGGACAAAGAAAACCACGCCATATTTCAGTTATGGCTAACATTTGTGGGGCCTTAAAAACTAAAGGATATATAGCAGACTTAGGCAAAATCTGGCAAGCCAGACTTTCTCTGCCACCCGTGCCTCTCTCTAGAAGATCTGAGGAAAGAGGTAGCAGACTTGCTTGCTGCCGAAAGAAATAGGGCTTCTTGAACAAGTAAAATCCCCATTAGGGTCTAATGCTAGTCCACCAAAAGCCTAAAATAACTTTGTCAACATTTAGGGTCTCGTTCAGCATTATTTCCCTTCAAATCCCAACTTACAGAAGCTGTTTTGCATTCCATCTTGTGCCTGGTGTTAACAAAATGCCAGAGGGAAGAGGTCCAGCCTCTTACACCTTATATCAGCACTTTCCCAGAGGAATCATGTTCTAAAGTGAAAGTCTTACTATAAAAAGGCAACCTTAATTGCATATTTTGCTTACACAAAGAAAAAAATAAATGCAATTCTTACTTTGAGCTGCCAATTCTGACTTCTTGGACTTGAAGGTCTTTTTTGGCAAAGAAATCTCTGATGGCAGCCTTCAGTTCATCAAAGTCCTTGGTTGCATTCAAATTGCCCACGAAGAGGGAGAAGGCAGCTTCTAAAAAGTCAGCGGGAGAATAAGAAGCATGTATGCTATGTTTTTAATCAGTTTTTAATGTGTTTTATATTCACTGTTGTTCCCCGATGTTGATCAAAGTGGAGAGGTGGGTAAGAAATAAATTATTATTGTTATTACTAACAACCCTAAGGAATGAGTGAATTTAGGGTTGTATCAAGTGGACAAGCCTCCAGCACATTGGCTTGGGCATCCTTCAACACAACCCACCATGGGTCTTTTACGCCACAGTAAACCGTGGCATGTCCCAGCCAGCATTTTACATATTCAAACCCACGGCTGGCAGCTGATGTGTCATGTAAACTCGGCCACTGTGGATTATGAAAGGGTTAAACAACCCTTGCATAATGAAAACCGGTTGTGCGCGGGAAGTTTAAACCTCACATAACATGGCTGGCTGGGTGACAACACAGGGACTGAATATACAAAATGCTTGCCAACACATACCATAGCTCACTGTGGCTTAAACAAATCCACGGTGGGCCGTTTAGCTTCCATACATGAAGAAAAGGCCTGGAAGTACTTCCTGGGAAGAGCATTAACGGCTTTATAGCACGGACCCAAAACATCCCCAATGCTTTCCCTCGGTCCCTTTTGTCTCTCTTTCGCTCTTCTCAATTCTTCCCTCCCTTCACAGCATCCTCTTACGGGCTAACAAAATGCCTATCGTAGACAGGTCGAGTGAGCATGTAATATTGAAAGGAAGCCTGGGGAGGAGAGTGTAGATTTGCACTATTCACTAGAAGAGGAATGCTCGCCACTCATTACATGGGGCAAAAGGGGGGAGGCGCTTCAGTTTAAGGACATTGTTTGGGAGGGAGTTAGACATGGCCTCTTTCCCTAAAAAACCAATTGCTCCTATTTATGGATATGTACAGATGTGTCATGTGAAATAGGATAGGGAGGGACAGGCAATCTTGTGCGTGTGTGTGTGTGTGCATGAGAGAGAGAGAGAGAGAGAGAGAGAGAGGGAGGGAGGAGACTCTTTCATGGGCTGCTTACCATCTGTTTTCTTCTTCTTCGCATCTGGGATGCCTTTTTGCTTGGCCATTTCCTTCTTTCGCTTTCCAGCTGTTTCTTGCACATTTTCTGCCAAGTAGGAAGAGAAACAAATACAACTTCAGAAAGATCGAGAGAGAGAGAGAGAGAGAGAGAGAGAGAGAGAGAGAGAGAGAGAGATGGAGAATGCCAGAAGAGATTGCTGGATCAGGACTTGACTATCTTAATTTGTTTTCATATGTGCTTTGTACCACATCAGTTCAGCGAGGTAACATCATTTCCAGCTTTAGGACCAAAACGTGAAGGCAAGACAATTTTACTGTTTGAACGGTTGGAGGTCCAAACATAATTTCTACGAAATAGCAGTAAGTGGCCATGTTCAACTCACCTTCCTCGTCGTCGTCGTCATCCTCTTCCTCCTCCTCGTCGTCGTCATCCTCCTCATCTTCCTCCTCCTCAGACTCTTCCTTGGCAAGCTTTGCTGGTGTAACCTTTGGTCGTGCAGCTTTTGCAAGCACAGCTTTCTTCCCTTTTGCTGGAGTGGTATCCATGGGTTCCTCTTCAGACTCTGCAGCCATTAACACAGCCATTTTAAATAATGCCCACAGCCACTGGACAGAAAGATACTCCTTTCAAATGGAGGAGTTACTACAGCTTACCACAAACGGGTGCTTATCTGTCCTACCCAGCATAAGGGGCACGAACCACAATACAGACGCCTTCTGCTAATTTGACAGCATCAGGCTCAACTCAAAAAGGGGAAAGATGTCAAGTATCCAAACCACAGAGTTTGGAATGCGAGGCAAGGCAGTGTGGCCTATTCCTTGGATATGCAGGTGTGCTCGGGTACGGGGCTGGCATGCTGTTACTTCTTGTGTTCATTTGACTGTGCTAGGGTGCAACAAGAACCAACACATCAGCTCATACTGGAGACATCACAAGATCAGTATTAAGTCCCATTACTCATCATCTGTGCTGGTATCCAGGCATAAAGAAGGCAGCATTCCCCCCACCCCAGATAGCTCCTTCCGAAAGCAGCTGTTGAGTTTTCAACGAACTTGGTGGCCCTGTAGCCTTTATAGCATTTATAGAATGCTATAAAGCGTTCTATGGACTCACAAGCTTCTCTTTAGTATTCTTGATCCTATACCAGAGGCAGGTGCACTAACTGTCAGCTAGGCTACACTACATTTGCGTTGCTGCTTTTCAAATCCAGCGTTGGCTTTTGTAACTTTTAAGACCCCCAAGATGTAAAATCCTGTAAACGTTTTTCATATCAAAACTGACTTACCATCCTCTTCGTCGTCCTCATCTTCGTCATCGTCTTCATCTTCAAGGTCGGACTCATTCTTGATCGTTATAGCAGCCACAGTAGCTACGGGCTTTTTCGCAGCTGCCTGGACTTGTTTCTTTACTGGTACAGCAGGCTCCTCGTCAGACTCATCTGTAGCAAGAAATTTACTAGTTATTAGCGCACCGATAATGGAGCAGCTGCATTCAATATGCCTACTGAGCCCCTTCCTGTAAAGCAAAGAGCTGGAAACCGTCATTCAAGACCTGGAAACTTTAAGGACCAACAACTGGTATTTGGTTTAAGTGGGACGGTCCTTTTTCAGAAGATGCAGCTATAGCAAGAAGTGCCACATACTAATTCCACATGGTGGCTCATAACGAGCTGCTATTTCCCCTACTGACCATGCGGCGTATTCCAAGGCACTTCTGTATTGGCTCCTCTAGGCAGAATCATCTCTCTAGTTTTGAGAGAGAGAGAGCCTTCACAAACACAGGGCCAGCAGATGAATAATACTATGCCGTTTTCTTAAATATTGCCTCCCAATTTTGTTTTTTTGCTTCGAAAGCCAAGAACATTCTCAAACAAGTGAGCATCAGTTTAAGAGTTTACCAAAGTACTGTTTACCCCACCCAATTCACCTTCCTCCTCCTCACTATCGTCTTCCTCCTCGTCATCTTCCTCCTCCTCTTCACTCTCTTCTTTCTTTGCATTCTTCCCATTTTTTGCTCCTTTGGCAGGGACTGGTGTCTTCTTTGCTGGAGTAGCAGCTCCTTTCTTTGCTGGGGTAGCCACGGCTTTTTTGGCTGGGGTAGCCACTGCTTTCTTTCCAGGAGTTGCTGCCTTTTTGTTGGGAGTAACTGCTGCTGCTTTCGCCGGGGTAGCGGCTTTCTTCTGAGCAATCATCTGTGGGGCAAAAAATATTCTAGTCTGCAATAGGTAATACAACCAAGCAGGCTGAATCGTAGGCAAAATGGAGGGCTGCAATCTTACCAGAGAGAAAGTTTTACTGAATGTAGCAAGACTTATTTCTGAGTCTTGGTGCATTGAGTCTAGCGCATTGGATTGCGCCAGAAGACAATCCTCCAGGTTCTCATAACGTCTAAGTTATACTATAGTGTAACAAACTTTAATCTTCTTGCAAAGCACCATTATATGAGACAGCACAGATCCTCCCGGAGTGCAGGACACGGAATAACGGGCTCAAGTTAAAGGAAGCCAGATTCCAGCTGGACATCAGGAAAAACTTCCTGACTGTTAGAGCAGTACGACAATGGAACCAGTTCCCTAGGGAGGTGGTGGGCTCTCCCACACTAGAGGCCTTCAAGAGGCAGCTGGACAACCGTCTGTCAGGGATGCTTTAAGGTGGATTCCTGCATTGAGCAGGGGGTTGGACTCGATGGCCTTGTAAGCCCCTTCCAACTCTGCTATTCTATGATGGTAAAGTGGATGGAGCTTAAGAGGGTAAATTGGCTGGACACCCTTCCCTTTTGCCCATGCTGTCTTGCATCTCCTGGGGTAGAATCCAACTGAAGTCCTACTTAGAGTAGACCCATTGAAATGAGTCAGTCATGATTAACTTAAAAGTCCCATTCATTTCAGTGTGTCTACTTTAAGTAGGACTTTAGTTAGTCTCTAACTAGGCTGACAACCATTACCCAGAGGACCTTGCTTGCAGACTGTGAAATGGCCCGCGGAGAGAGACCAGTTTTTCTGACTTTAAAAAAGCTATAAAGACTGATCTCTTCTGGCAGGCCTACCCAAATTTTAAGATGTCTTTGTTTCTAGATCTTCACAATCACTGCAGTGAAAAGGATCCAAGATTACAGTGATTTACCTGAATGATGGAGAACCAGCATGGCTTTAGCACTGGAGACCCACTTTAATAAGATTTATTAGTCACCCTGTGGCTGATAGCTCTCAAAAAGATACAATAGGTTGTACTATTGTATATTCCACTTAAATGAAATCCAGGTAAATCAAATCCTAATGGGTTGCTTTGAGCATGATGCTGGCAATTCTGAATCACTCTCATGTCAGTGCTATGCAATCAAATGTTATCTTACAGTCCACCTTTGAGATAAATACGCTAGATTCAACATCTATGTTAATTTAGTATTATTTATTCTGTTTTTTGCCAAAAAGCAAGACTCAAAGGATCACATAATGGCATGGTCATTGCAAGAATTGTGTGGGTGTTGTTTCACATGGGGAAACTGCAGAGTGGTTCTCTACATGGCTTCGGCAATTATGTCTCTTTGTTTTTTCTGGGGGGGTTGGGGGCTCTACAAGTATAGTTGAAGATACTCAAGTGGCAGGCGTGAGAGACGGGTGTTTTGTTTTTTTACAGAAATAGCTTTCTACAATGATGCAATACAGGCATTGTATCCTTTTTGAATACCAATTGTGCTGCTAAGGTAACATGAATTGTGCCAGAGACAACAACCAGAAGGAGCCATGGCCGCGTGGTTGATTCTTACCTCTTCCTCGCTGCTCTCCTCTTCTGATGAATCCTCTTCTTCTTCACTATCATCGATGTCCTTTGGAGGAAGGGCAGCCATTTTTTTCGGCTTAAGCTGATTTTTAACGTTCTAAGGAGAAAAGACACAAGTTAGGTGTCTGCTTTTCTCAGTGTTGAGAATTAAGATTTCAGTGCTAAACAAGCCCCTCCCCCTGTCTACTTTGAAAATTTTAAATGCTTTTGGAAGCATTTTAAGTATTCATGTAGACTTTGTTGCTCCTGCATCTTTGAAGAACCGTTAGGACGGTACTGCTGGGTGATCTGGCTGCATCCCTCACCTCAGAAGCCCAAAGCAGGCACAGAACACTTGAAATTCTATGCCGGTTCTAAGTACACAGTTAGGGGTTAGAAAGACCTTCAAATGGCAACTCTCTGCACTTTTACCACTTTGCAAGGGAATACCCATCTTCAGGGCTAGAAGAAAGTTTATAATTCACAGAACGTCAGATTACTGGGTGCTAGTGGCTACTGAAGTAGTTGCTCTGCACATGACTGGGGAAAAGAAGCAGATCCTCAGATGATGGCACCCGATTTTGAGAAGCACACTTCTCTTTAACACCCACATTTTTAGGCTTCCTCTTCTTTGTACAGGAAGGGATAATGATTTCCTTCAAATTGCTAATAAATGGATGCTTAATTAATATTACTTCCATCCACAATCCAATCAAAGGCAGGTACTGTGAAGTTCCCCCAAGTAACTCCAAGCATGTGCTCAGGCCTCCCACGAAGACCAATCTTATCTTTGCCTGGATTGTACCCTATTTAAACACATTCACTTTACAAAACACCTCCTGCGACAACAGTACCGTAACTAATACCGCCAAACCGGTACCAGCCCTTCACATGAAAGCTCCAGCTGCAGTGGACTACAATTCCTGCCATCCGCAGCCAGCATTGGGAAAACTGCTTGAGGATATTAAGTAACTGTCCTGTTTTTATGCTCTTCATGGTTTTAATTTTTGTGAATCCCCCAGACAGCTTCGGCTATCGGGCTATATAAAAATGTAATAAAGGAATAAAACAAGAAAAAGCTGCGTTGCTACCAACCTCCCCTTAAACCACTACAACTCCGTAACTGTGGAACATGGGTTTTGCGTGAAACAGTTGGGCACTCAATCCCCAGCGCCTCTAGTTAAAAGCGGTCTCGGGAAGCAGGGCTGGGAAAGGCTTTTTATTATTATTATATTTATTTGTATCCCGCTTTTTGCCCAATGCTGGGCCTCAAGGCAGCCTTACAATGTTTAAAACATACATTTGGGGGGGACGGGGGACACTGGATTTTTCTACCCCAGGACTGGATGAAGTGCTGTCATGGGCAAAGCAGAGGAAGGGCCCTAATAAGCTCCCAATGTTGGTTCCCACCCCCCAATGCATGTTTTAAACTTTGGCCGTAGCTAGACCTAAGGTTTATCCCAGGATCGTGCCGGGTTCGTCCCTGCCTGAGCACTGGATGCCCTGTGTGGCACTTAGTTGAACAGGTTTGACCCCAGGACAATCCTGGGATAAACCATAGGTCTAGCTATGGCCCCTGTAAGGCTGCTTTGAGGCCCATCATTGGACAAAAGGCGGGATACAAATAAATATAATAATAATAAGCCCTATTTGGGCTTACTAGGCGCGGGAAACCAGGCCCAATCTCCAGCGCCGATCTCAGGTAGGAGATGCATGGCAGGACCCAGGGAGCGGCGTCGGCCGCGCCTCGTGGGCAGGGATCGGGGAGGCCGCTGCCCACCGCTTCCCCGCTTCGGCTAACCGATAGGAGAGAAAGAGGCGGCCATCGCTGCACCACGTGGAGCCCGGGGAGAGATTTCCTCCCCCTCCACGTGCTCTCAACACACGGCCGGGATCACGTGGCTGGAGAGGTGTGTGTGTGTGCGCGCGCGCGCGGTCGAGAACGAGCCGCGTCCCCCCTCCCCTCCCCTCCCCTCCGCAGCACTCGGGGGAGGAGGGGGGGAAAGGAGGAGGAAAAAAGAAAAAAAGAAGAGCCGCTCTGCCGCCGCCGCGCGCGCGCTTCTCGCTGGTTGGCCGGGGCTGGTTTTTGCGCGCGCGACGTCGAGCTGGGGGACGGGGGCGCCTAGAAACTCCTCTGAGCGCGCGCGCATTCTCTCCCTCCCTCCCTCAATCCCACCCGAATCCTCTTAAAAGGAGATTGAGGGGGGAAGGGGGGGGTTAGAAACCGCCGAACGTTCTACCGTAACGCACGCGCGCCTGAGGAGCCCTTCAACCAATAACGCAGAAGGGGACAAAAAGGCGGCGGCGGCGGGGGAGACTTGAAACCGCCGCCCCTTCTATTCACCCCCCTCTAATTCCCTCACAGATGCGTGTGAGGAGGAAGGGGGTGCTAGAAACCGCCACGCGGACAAGGCCGCTTGAGGCGCCGCCGCCGTCCTCGATTGTCCCTCAGAGACGCTTTTAAGCTGACGCGGGGAGAAAAGAGCCGCCATGTTCTTCCACAACTAGGCCGCGGGTCTCACCTTGGCGAGCTTCACCATAATGGCGGCGGAGTTGTCCGGATGTTGAGCGAGTCAAAAGAACCACCGCACGCTCCCAGCGCCTCGCTCGAGTCTCCGCCTGAACCGAAAAGAGCGAGGTCGAGGGCTAGCTTAACTCTTTCTCCCGCCCCACGCGGCTGCGGCGTCCAATCGGCGGCCGCGTAGCCTCTCGCCCCGCCCACTCGCGAAGATGGACAAGCGATCTTCGGGCTTTCCCGACGTCGGCGGGTTTAGCCGAGGGCGGCTGGCCCGCCCCGCCCAATCAGAAGGCGCGCCTGGCTCGGAGGCGGGTGGAAGGAACGTGGCCAATGGGAGGTAGCGGTGGGAGGCCCGCGCGCTGTGATAGGTCTGCTCTGACGGACGGAAGTGGCGGAATGGAGGAAGCGGAGCACGTGGCGCTGGCCTCGCTCTTCACCCACGTGGGGGGCTGCCCATTTTGTGTGTGTTCTCTCCTGTGGGGCTTTTCTGGCCTTCGTCGCTACGTGCGCTGGGGCTGCGCTGAGACGGGGAGAAGGAGGAAGGGCGCGATCCCGCGCACGTTGTTCAGCGGAGTGGGGCTTACTTCCGAGTAAACATGCGCGGGGATCCGCAGGAAGAAGGCGACGTGTTTTTCCTAGAATTGGGACCTTGTGCATGTTTGCTGCCTGGGTCGAGCGGGGCTTCCTTGCAGAGCAGCGGCGTCCCGGGTTGCAAACGCTGGAGGCGCGAAGGGGGCTTTGTGGGAGGAATAAGAGTCGTCTGCAGCTGGCCTTGGTCCAAAAGGGAAGGGGTTGTTAGTAGCCAAAGGCTGTCGAGAGAAAGGCAGGCACCGAACAGCTGGAGCGATTCAGCTCCAGATGTCTTAGTAGCTGCTCTAGCAGCACGCGGTAGTCTGGGTAGTCCAGGATGGCCGTGGAGACTTTCTGTTCCCTGGCCCAGGTAGGGGCAAAGTGGGTCGGGAGGATTTGTGCTGACGCTGCCAATAAGGAAAGAGGAAAAGGGGCATCAGGCTGGGCCTTCAGACAGGCCTTTCCTCCACGTGCAGCAACGAGGGCCGTATTTGCTCCCTTTCCTAGGGAGAAGTGTTGTCCTTGGGTGGCAGAGCACATGGCTGGCGTATAAAAGGTACCAGGCTTTCTAGGTATCTCCAGGTAGGGTTGGGCAAGATCTTTTCTTGAGTTGCCAGGTGGTGTAGACCAGCCTTCCCTGGGACGTCATGGGAGTTGTAGTCCAGCACAGCTATAGGGCACAAGTTGGGGAAAGCTGGTATAGCCCATACTGAGCTAGACGGATCAGGGGGTGCGTCAGTTTATAAAGCAGTTTCCCTGGCCACAGCTAGACCTAAGGTTTATCCTGGGATCATCCAGGGTCTGCCCCTGCCTGAGCACTTGATCCCCTGTGTATCACCTAGATGAACAGGTTTGACCCCTGGACTATCCAGGGATAAACCCCAAGTCTAGCTATGGCCCCTGTGTTCCTTCACTGTGTTTCAAACATGTTGAATTTGTATGAAAAGAAGTATGATTCTCTCCTGAGTGAATCCTATGGATCGGATTTCAGAACCAGTCTTGCAAGAGAGATGAATGCCTGTTCAGCTTATTAACACCACCTTCTTAGTTCCGCCATTTCTCTTGGATCACTAGGGAAAACGTGGGTCTCTGTGCACCTTATTAACAAACACTCCTAAGCAACTGGTTCATTGGAAATAGCCAGAAAGCAGGCCTTATGTTGGCTGCTCTTACTTTTAAAGAATGCTGGAAAGAAAACAAGCAGAAATCCCCAATATGCCTCTTGGAAACCCCGCACTGTTTAGCTGACCTCACTGTAAAGTCCTGACGCTATTTGTCAAGGCAAGTGTTTCACTTTGTTAACAAATGAGATCGTATTTTCTCAACCACCACCTTCAAGCATATAAAATTATACAGCTTCACACTTTCTTTGAAGTGACTTTAAATATCTTCCATATTGTGTTGTTATTTTCAATCTTGCATTTTTGAGCCCTCTATAGCAGTGGTTCCATTGTAAGCCTATGCGGCAGGGTCTTGCTATTTACTGTGTTATCTGTACAGCACCATGTACATTGATGGTGCTATATAAATAATAATAATAATAATAATAATAATAATAATAATAACTAAGTACTGTGGACCCCTTGTTTTTCAAATGCCAAGCCTTGGATCCCCTACTTTTGAAAAAATTGTTCCCTATTTATTTATTTATTACATTTTTATACCGCCCAATAGCCAAAGTTCTCTGGGCGCTTCACAAAAATTAAAAACCACGAAGAGCATAAAAACAACCAACAAATTTAGTTACCTGTGCGAAGCAATTTTTTGGAGAAAATAAGGGGTAGCCCCTAATAAGCAAAGGATTTTAGTTATACTAAAAAACACCATAAAATTTGTGATATTACCACACAAAAATTACAATGATTTAGTTAGGAATATAAAGACGAATTTAATTTTACTAACGTCTAATTTACAATTGAACAAATTATGACATGACTAGCAGCTACTAAACCTAAATGTGATGGGAGAAATCATGCCTCTTTTTGTCCCGAACAATCCCTTCCACATCCTGTTCAATATTTCCTAATTTTAATCTCAAATCTGGATCAGCATTGAGCCAATTTCTGTGCTTGTGCTTCATATAAACTGCCCAGAGAGCCCTGGCTATGGGGGCGGTATATAAGTGTAATAAATAAATAAATATAACAAAATGTTGAAAATGTTTGTTCACAAATATATGTGGAACAAAAGGGAACTAGATGTTTCAAAGCTTTTTCACCTAACTTCTTATAGTCAGGAAAAACCTTCACCCAGGTTTGGTCCAGTCTATATTCTTTGAAAAATGATTTCAATGAACCCTCACAAGTCACGTCAACAAAAAGGGTTCCTTCTCCATGAGTTTCCAGGATTAGGTGCAGGGAAGTAATCTCTGAAGCTAGTCGCTAAATCACGCAGGAGCTCAGAGATGTTAGATTTTACTTCTGGCAGGAATTCGTCGTCAGTGGACTCCAGAAATGAATGGTGAATACGTGAATGGTGCCACAGACCCCCTGGGTGGGTATGCAGACCCCCTGGGGTCCACAGACCACCATTTGGAAACCAATGCTCTATAGTGTTTTTAAAAAATGACTGCATGGCAGCTACGGCTCCATTTTGAAGACAAATCAGAGTTCCCCCGCCCACACACTGCATATAGGGAAGTCTGTGTGTACAATCTTTAACACAACTCTAAAAGCAATGACACTTCTAAATGTCCACAGTATTTCCATTGTCATGAGTATATATATATATGTTTCTTTTAAGAGAGCTAATTGAAAGTATTTCATGTGTAAGCTTTACCATCTCACCTTCCCTGGATGTCTCAAGAAGGATTGGTCATATTTTATTTATTTATTTATTTATTTATTACATTTCTATACCGCCCAATAGCCAGAGCTCTCTGGGCGGTTCACAAAAATTAAAACCATTCAAAGTATAAAACAACAGTATAAAACCATAATATAAAATACAATATAAAAGCTCAACCAGATAAAAACAGCAGCAATGCAAAATTACAAATTTAAAACCATGTTATTTAAAATATATAGATTGTTAAAATGCTGGGAGAATAAAAAGGTCTTCACCTGGCGTCTAAAAGCATATAATGTAGGGGCCAAGCGAGCCTCCTTAGGGAGCTCATGTCCCAGCCAAGGTGCCACAGCAGAGAAGGCCCTCCTCCTGGTAGCCACCTGCCTCACTTCCTTTGGCAGGGGCTCGCGGAGAAGGAACCCTGAAGATGACCTTAGGGTCCGGGCAGGTACATATGGGAGGAGGCGTTCCTTCAGTTAACCTGGCCCCAAGCCGTTTAGGGCTTTAAATGTTAATACCAGCACTTTGAATCGGGCCCGGACCTGGACTGGCAGCCAATGAAGCTGGAAAAGGACTGGCGTGATGTGGTCTCGTCGGCCAGTCCCTGTTAGTAACCGTGCTGCCCTGTTTTGTATCAGTTGAAGTTTCCGGACCGTTTTCAAAGGCAGCCCCACGTATAACGCATTGCAGTAATCCAAACGAGAGGTTATCAGAGCATGGATCACTGTAGCAAGGCTATCTCTGTCCAGATAAGGGCGCAGCTGGTATATCAACCTGAGCTGATAAAAGGTGCTCTTTGCCACTGAGTTCACCTGTGCCTCAAGTGACAGTTCTGGATCCAAGAGCACCCCCAAACTACGGACCCGATCCTTTAGGGAGAGTGCAACCCCGTCCAGGACAGGGCAAACATCACCTCGCCAGACAGATGAACCACCCGCTAACAGTACCTCCGTCTTGTCTGGATTGAGTCTCAGTTTGTTAGCCCTCATCCAGTCCATTACCGTGCCCAGGCACTGGTTCAGAACAGTCACTGCCTCACCTGGGTTTGATGAAAAGGAAAGGTAGAGCTGGGTATCATGTGCATATTGATGACACCTCAGTCCACATCTCCGGATAACCTCCCCCAGCGGCTTCATGTATATGTTAAACAGCATAGGGGATAAAATAGAGCCCTGCGGAACCCCATGGCTTAGGAGCCACGGCACAGAGCAATAATCCCCCAGCACCACCTTCTGGAATCGGCCGTCCAAGTAGGAGCGGAACCACTGCAACGCAGTACCTCCCACTCCCAGCTCAGACAACCTATCCAGGAGGATACCATGGTCGATGGTATCGAAGGCCGCTGAGAGGTCCAGGAGAACCAATAGGGTATGGCACATATGACCATAAGAAGCTTTATGCTTGGTAAGTCTGACATTCTTTTTCTGCATTAGTCAGATGCGCATGGGGATCCCACAACAGGACATGAGTACAATAGTACCCTCTCACCCATGTTCCCCAGCAACTAGTTATACAGGCTTACTGCCTCTGACGCTGGAGATAGTACCTAGCCATCAGGGCTAGTAGCCATTGATAGCCTCATCCTACAGGAATTTGTCCAATCCGCTTTTAAATCCATCCAGATTGGTGACCATCACTATATCTTGCGGTAGTGAGTTTCATAGTTTAGCTATGTGCTGTGTGAAGGTGTACTTCCTTTTGTCTGCCTTGAATCTCCCACCATTCAGCTTTATTGGATGAGCCTGAATTCTATATTATTATTATTATTATTATTATTATATTTATTTATTTATTTGTATCCCGCCTTTTGCCCAATACTGGGCCTCAAGGAGGTCTTACAAAGTTTAAAACATACATTGAAAAAAAAAAAGTTTTAAAAAACACAACAAAATTATAAGTTATTAACATAGATGGGGGGGGGGCAGATTATTCTCCAAAGGCCTGCTGGAACAAACAAGTTTTAGCCTGCTTCCGAAAGCCCATCAAGGAGGGAGCCGGCCTAGCTTCCCCGGGAAGAGAGTTCCAAAGCACTGGAGCAGCCACCGAGAAGGCCCTCCCCCATGTTCCCACCAAGCGTGCCTGTGAAGAAGGTGGGACTGAAAGAAGGGCTTCTCCAGAAGATCTCAAAGCACGGGCAGGCTCATAAGGGAGAATACGTCTTTCAAATAACCTGGACCCGAACCATACAGAGCTTTATAGGTTATAACCAGCACTTTCAATTGTGCCCGGAAACAGACTGGAAGCCAGTGGAGCTGTTTCAACAGGGGAGTTGTGTGCTCCCTGTAACCAGCCCCAGTCAACAATCTGGCTGCAGCTCTTTGAACCAGCTCGAGTTTCCGAACACTCTTCAAAGGCAGCCCCACGTAGAGCGCGTTACAGTAATCCAATCGGGATGTAACTAAGGCATGTGTCACCGTGGCCAGGTCCGACATTTCTAGGAACGGGCGCAGTTGGCGCACTAGCTTTAACTGTGCAAATGCACTCCTGGCCACCGCTGAAACCTGGGCATCCAGGCTCAGGGCTGAATCCAGGAGTACACCCCAGCTGCGGACCTGCGTCTTCAGGGGGAGTGTAACCCCATCCAGCACAAACTGAACCCCTATTCCCTGATCTGCCTTTTGACTGACCAGGAGCACCTCTGTCTTATCTGGATTAAGCTTCAATTTGTTCGCCCTCATCCAATCCATTACCACCAACAGACACCGGTTTAGCACAGAAACCACTTCCTTGGAATTGGGTGGAAAGGAGTAATAGAGTTGGGTGTCATCAGCGTACTGGTGGAACCGCACCCCACAACTCCGGATAACCTCTCCCAACGGTTTCATGTATATGTTAAATAGCATGGGGGACAAAACAGAGCCCTGAGGGACTCCACAGGCCAACAGCCAAGGAGTCGAACAGGAGTCCCCCAGTACCACCTTCTCGGTCCGCCCATCCAGGAAGGAATGGAGCCACTGTAAAACATAATTCTAGTATTATGCATTTTCTCCACACCTCTATCGTGTCCCCCCTTGCTCATCCTTTTTTAAAAAAATAACGCTTCCAACTGTTGTAATCTTCCCTCGTGATCTTCCCTTGGCATATTTTTATTACTCCTATTTTACAAGGAATACTTGGGAGATCTGATGTGTTTTATATAGATTATCTCTTGGCCAGCCAGAATCTACATGTAACTGCAGGTGGTTAGATTCTGCGCTGGTGAAATTGCTTGTTGGCGTGGAATGATATTAAATGTCTGACAATATTTTACCTTGCTAAATCTTGTGTTATGAGTGGGACATTTGCGATATTGTTATGAGTGGGACATAAGCGATGTTTTAAATCTACTTACTCAATTTTTATTTTTAATTAACTTATCGCTTTTATAGCATTGTATTCACAGCACTATCTTACCTTGATGGTCTTGTGACCATAATACTACTACTTAATTACTCCCTCATAGGGGAGTTGCTGTAGCCCAGGACCCTCCATCCTTTTTGGATTCAAAGGCACACTTGGGAATTTGGGAAATTGCTGGGGTGCCATCACAAAATGACTAACCAGTGGATCGCTGCTTTGGTACCTGCATATTCTTAGGCTGCATCTTATTTAGCAAAATTTTTTGTTTCATGTCTGTCAGACACGGCAACACATCTTTAGTAAGGGACTATCTAATGCAGGTAATTGCTGCTAGTGCAACGTGGATAATGCTTCTTTGAAACACATGTTTTGGCAAGGTCCAGTATTTGCTTCGTTTTGGGTGGGGGGAATAATTACACAGATAAATTTTGTACTGGAGCAGTCTTTTAATATTAATTGATGTACACTTAAATTATTTGTCTGCTTCAGAAAAAATTAGCAAATGGTCCGTGTAAATGGATTTTCTGCACCGTTTTGACAGCTAAAAGACTGATAATATAGGAAGGGTAAATACTCACCTTCTGTAATGCAATGAGCTGAGAACCCTACAAAGCTTTAAATATTTGAATGGGTGGCAATTAGACACCATTTTCAAATGGATACGTACTTGGATGTTTGGTCCGCTTTGAAGTTTATGTATAAGTCCTAGAAAGTTGTATGCTTTTCATACAAATCCCTGTATGTATATTAAAATCCCTGTATGTATATCTTTATGTTTACAGTGAGGAGGAAATCAGGTACCCGCCAGATAACCACTTAGCTTTAAGGATGTGAAACTAATACTTAACTAGAGGAATAACTTGTTAAACGGATGTGAAGCTCCTTCTGAACACTTCCTTAAATTAGAAGTCCAAGCTAAAATTTTCTATGTCAAAGTGAGAACATCAATTACTGTGTTTCATTTTAGCTGTAAAGCCTGAACCACTGTAAAGCCTAATACGGCTCGGGTCCAGGTTATTTGAAAGACCGTATTCTCCCTTATGAGCCTGCCTGTGCTTTAAGATCTTCTGGAGAAGCCCTTCTTTCAGTCCCACCATCTTCACGGGCGCACTTGGTGGGAACATGGGAGAGGGCCTTCTCGGTGGCTGCTCCAGTGCTTTGGAACTCTCTTCCCGGGGAAGCTAGGCTGGCTCCCTCCTTGATGGGTTTTCAGAAGCAGGCTAAAACTTGTTTGTTCCAACAGGCCTTTAGAGAGTAATTTGGTCCTCCAGCTATGTTAATGACTTATAGTTTTGTTGTGTATTTTAAATGTTTTTTTAAAAAAATTTCTTTTCCTAGGTTTTATAATGTATGTTTTAAACTTTGTAAGACCGCCTTGAGGCCCAGTATTGGGCAAAAGGCAGGATACTACTACTACTACTACTAGTAGTAATAATACCATTTTTTTGGAGTAGCCCACAGTCATCGAATCATAGAATAGCAGAATTGGAAGGGACCTACAAGGCCATCGAGTCCAGCCCCCTGCTCAATACAGGAATCCATCCTAAAGCATCCCTGACAGATGGTTGTCCAGCTGCCTCTTGAACGCCTCTAGTGTGGGAGAGCCCACAACCTCCCTAGGTAACTGATTCCATTGTCATACTGCTCTAACAGTCAGGAAGTTTTTCGTAATGTCCAGAATAGCAGAGTTTGAAGAGCCTACAAGGCCATGGAGTCCAACTCCCTGCTCAATGCAGGAATCCACCCTAAAGCATCCCTGACAGATGGTTGTCCAGCTGCCTCTCGAAGGCCTCCAGTGTGGGAGATCCCACCACCTCCCTAGGTAACTGGTTCCATTGTCGTACTCCTCTAACAGTCCTCACATTGGGGGCCCATGCGCAGCAGGGCACCATGTTGGGGACCTCTCCTTCGGTCTCTTGATAATTTTGGCTGTCCTTTTCTGCACTGCTAACAGCTATACAATATCTACAACATATGAAGCTGCCTTTCTCAGAACTCTGGGAGATAGATACAAGGAGCAAGGAAAGGTGAAGTCCTTAACAAACAACCATGTACAGTAGAAAAATAGTATTTAATGTACAAGAATAAAGTTAAGATTAACAATGGTGTTGCATTGAAAGCGCAATAGCATATTGCACAAAAGCAAATGTCTAGCAGAAACAACCCTCATTCTACGTTGTTTCTGATAGACATTTGTTTTTGTGCAATATGCTATTGCACTTGTAATGCAACGCTCTTGTTAATCTTAACTTTATTCTTGTACATTAAATACTATTGTTCTACTGTATATATATCCTTAATTTTTTGTTTAGTATTAGATAGATACAAGGTCTTGGGAAACAGTTTTGAGCCCAAGTCTAGCAACACCCCTAAATCAGACCATTGGTTCAACCAAGGCCGGTATTGTTCCGTTCTGAACGGCACCAGCTCTTCAAGGGTTTCTGACAGCGTATTTCACCCCTCTCACCCGATAGATTTAACTGAATCTAGGAACTAGTATATGCAAAATGTGTACTCTCCCACTGACTGGTGGCATTTCCCCAGACCATGAGAGAACACTGAAGTGTCTTTATTTGGAGTGAAGGCCAAGCTCCAACTCTGTTCTCTGACAGTTGTTGGGTTCACACAGCACGCTAACCCACACTCAACCATTGAGTTGAGTGTGGGTTGTTTTGAACCATGGGTTGTTTGTTGAACTGTTGGTAAGCTGTTTTCCAAACTCGGAACACCTTCTGCAGTGTGGCTTGTTAACCGCCTTGAACAACACAACAACAAACCATAGGTTCTCAAGGTGGCTTATTCAAGAAAAATAAGCCACAATGCATGATTAACAAGCCATACTAGATGGTTTTGTCTAACCAACAAAATTTATTTATTTATTTTTATTTATGTATTTATTGCATTTTTATGCCGCCCAATAGCCGAAGCTCTCTGGGCGGTTCACAAAAATTAAAACCATAATAAAACTACCAACTGGTTAAAAACACAAATACAAAATACAGTATCAAAAGCACAACCAGGATAAAACCACGCATCAAAATTGATATAAGATTAAAATACAGAGTTAGAACAGTAAAATTTAAGTTCAAATTAAGTGTTAAAATACTGAGAGAATAAAAAGGTCTTCAGTTGGCGACAAAAGGAGTACAGTGTAGGCGCCAGGCGGACCTCTCTGGGGAGCTCATTCCACAACTGGGGTGCCACAGCGGAGAAGGCCCTCCTCCTGGTAGCCACCTGCCTCACTTCCTTTGGCAGGGGCTCGCGGAGAAGGGCCCCTGTAGATGATCTTAAGGTCTAGGGAGGTACATATGGGTGGAGGCATTTTTTCAAATAACCTGGCCCCAAACCGTTTAGGGCATATACCACCTAGTATATGTATAAGAGATCTAGAAAAAGATGGTTAGACATCACCATAGTCTGGAACAGATTTTCTAGGCACCACCTTTCAAAATGGCTGCTGCCCAATTTTAACTGCACCTATTTCAGCTCCAAAACACTTGTGTCAAAATATATGTTTTTGGGCTCAAGGAATTCAGTTATAAGGTCCTTAAATTCATCTGTGAATAAATAAATAAATAAATAAAATATACTAGGTGGTTTTGTTGGTTACACAAATCAGAACAGAGTTTTTAATGGGACTTCATTATTGGGACTAGACTAAGATATGTGACTCCCAAGCTGTAAAGGGTATTAAAGATCAAAACCAGGACTTTAGATTGTTGGGCCCAAAAGCAGATTGGGAGCCAGTGAAGTTGATGAAACTCTGGTGTGATGTGCTCCTATTTCCCAGTCTTACTAGTCATATTCTTAGCTAACAAGTTTCTGGACTACCGTATTTCTTCAATTCTAATACGCACTTTTTCCCCATATAAACATCTCTAAAAATGGGGGGCGTCTTAGAATCGCAGGTGTGTCTTAGGTTTTTTTTTTCTGTTGGTGTTACTGAAATTAGTGTGCGTCTTACAATCGATGGTGTCTTACAATCGAAGAAATACGGTATTTCCGTTATACTGCTTTCCCTGGAATCTCAATTCAAAATCAGCATTAATGAAAATACTATAGGTTAAACAGCCAAACATGAATCTTAAAAAGAAAGAACGTCATCCAAAGATCTATAACCCCACAAAAGTTTATTTTATTTATTTATTTTATTTATTACATTTCTATATCGCCCAATAGCCGGAGCTCTCTGGGCAGTTCACAAAAATTAAAACCATTCAAAGTATAAAACAACAGTATAAAACCATAATATAAAATACAATATAAAAGCTCAACCAGATAAAAACAGCAGCAATGCAAAATTACAAATTTAAAACACCATGTTAAAATGTATTTATAGATCGTTAAAATGTTGGGAGAATAAAAAGGTCTTCACCTGGCATCTAAAAGCATATAACGTAGGTGCCAAGAGAACCTCCTTAGGGGGGAAAGTTAAGTCCCAAACTAGCTCTCTTGACCTTTTCAGGGAGAAATAGTGTCAGTTTGGGAGCCTTTACACCCCACGTGTTCAGAGGAGGGCAGTGAGGGTGATCAGGGGTCTGGAAACAAAGCCCTATGAAGAGAGACTGAAAGAACTGGGCATGTTTAGCCTGGAGAAGAGAAGATTGAGCGGAGACATGAGAGCACTCTTCAAAGACTTGAAAGGTTGTCACACATAGGAGGGCCAGGATCATTTCTCTATCCTCCCACAGTGCAGGACACGGAAGAATGGGCTCAAGTGACAGGAAGCCAGATTCCGGCTGGACATCAGGAAAAATTGGACTCGATGACCTTCTATTTATTTATTTATTTATTTATTTATTATTTATTTAAAATATTTATATCCCGCCCTATATCACTAAGATCTCAGGGCGGCGTACAGATAAAAACATACAGTATAAAACAATAAATATACACAGTTAAAAACAAATTATACCATAATCCAAGTTAAAACAATATCTAATTTAAAAGCAACAGATGCAGTTAAAACAGTTCAAAGAATGTGCCAGTGAGTTTCTATGGTGCTATGACTATGAAGCTCCCTAAACTGTTGTGAGAACAGAATGGAGAGTAGAACTTGCAAATTGGGCTTCAATGGGTGAGTGATAATTGAGCAAACTTGCTGCCTCTACCATTCAAGGTGGCTTCCGAGCAATGAAACCCCCCATAACACTTTAAAAAAAGGAGCTAAAACATTCAACAAATCCACTCTGCCCCCAGACAACAGCAAGCCTTCAATTCATATCTCACAAACCTGCCTTAAAAAAACCCATGCCTTGCAGCATTTTCTGAACAAGTTGATAAGTTGCCATGCCTTGTCTGGCAGCTTATTCCAGAGCCTTGGAGCTCCTGCCCTGCTGCGGTCTCTTGAGCTGACGGGACTGAAGGCAAGGCTGTACTTGCCCAATGTAATAATATTCAGTGTAGAAATGACTGTGATCCTTAGATTTACTTTGTGATTTCCATGTGCCCATCCCTTGGAGATAATCTGTCAGGGGCTGTGTGCTGGTGGTGGCAGGGGCTAGAGCCAATAATGTGTGGAACCACGACTTTCTCACTCTTTCTCTTTCTGATAGCCCCTTTCCCTTCTTTCTGACCCTTTTCTCTCTCCCTGCCCCCTTCTCTCTTTCTGCCCCTTCTCTGTCTCCCTCTCTGATAGTCCCTTTTCTCTCTGACTCCTTCTCTCGCTCTCTGATAGCCGCTTTTCTCTCTGGTACCCTTCAAATGTGTTGGACTTCAATTCCCATCAGCCCACCCCATTGGTCAGGAATGGTGGGAACTGTAGTCCAAAAGATCTGGAGGTCAGTAGGTTGGGGAAGGCTGATTTAGAACCATCCAGGAGGCTGTGAGGAGCCAAAGGGTGGAGTTAAAATGTGATGGGTACGTAAACCTCCACATAATTGATGATGAATAAAATGCTGTTTTGCGGATGTAAGTTCAAGGTTTCCCCCCAAATTGGTCCCATCAGTCATAAATGCTAGTTCTTCTATAATGCCTTTTATTCGATTTTGTAAAGTATGCCAGCATGTCTCTGCTGTTGTTCAAACCTTATTAAGCCATGTTGCGGTCGATCGGATTCATGTGCTTTTGCGTCTTTGGCTGCAGCCGACGCTTCCAGCCACAATCTGTAGGGTTGGGATGCTGTGTTTTCCATCTTGTGTTTTTGCTGGGTATGCAACCCAACGGTTCCCTATTTGACTGCTCAGGGGGGCAGAGCCAGAATGGGGCAGGGCCTGAATTGCCTCCCACCATGCCCTCCACAGGCCGGGTGATGGCAGTGGGCGTGGCTGTGCCCATTGATTCCCCCCCCCACTCATTTTGCCTTTCTGTCTGCTGAGAGAGACAGGATGTAAAGGAGCTGGCCAGCATAGTGCACGGCACCCCACGGGAATAATGCAAAAGTGAATTTGGTCCACGACCGCCACTTTAAGGTCAGTGGCAGAGGGCTCTGGCAGGCTGAAGTGTTCTGCCATTGCTTTTTGAATATTGCCATTTCTGATGTCAGATTTATGTCATTATTATTATATTATTATTATCATCTCTTTCTTGCTCATGGTGGTTTTTCTAGACAGACATGATGGGCATTGCCAAGTCATGCTGTCTTTTACAGATTCAGGAATTTCCTGACAATTGCATGTTTTAATTATGACTGCTTTCTGGATGTTGGTGTGGATGTATTTTGGTAGGCCCAGTTTCTGAAGGTTTTCTGTATAGTTTTTTGATGCGATGCTGGTGACTGATGTGACTAATGGAATAATGGTGACCTTTTCCTGTTGCCATAGTTCTTTGACTTCCATGGCCAGTGGTGTATATTTTTCCTCTCTTTTTGTCTTCCTTTTCAACAACATTTTTGTCATTTGGTATTGCTATGTCGATGAGGTATGTATATTTTTCTTTTTTGTCTACGACTGTTATGTCTGGTCGGTTGCAAGGTATTGTTTTGTCAGTATGAATTCTTCTGTCCCAGTATATTTTATGATCTGCATTTTCCAAGATTGTTTCGGGTATGGTGTAGGTTGTTTGATAAGGTTGAATTTGATGGCCAGTTGTTGGTGAATTATTTTAAATAATAACCGATAAAAGGTTTAACAAGTGAAATATATAGAATATTGGTTGGGAAGGGGGAGTCAGAAAATATGGGCAAGATGGTGTGGGAAACAGATCTGAAGGTATAAATAGGGTTGGGAGGGAATATGGAGACAAAGAGTGTTGAGAAGCATGTCAGTGAGAATAAAACAGAATTACTATAAGATTATATGGAGGTGGTATCTAACCCCGGTGAGATTAAATAAAATGAACAAGATTAACTCAGCAAATTGTTGGAGAGGATGTAAAAAAAAAAGGAACGTATTTACATATGTGGTGGGAATGTGAATTTGTTCAAAAATTGTGGAAAATGGTGTTTAAAGAGATAAAAGACATTGTTGGAATGGAGATTGAAGAGACACCAATGGTGCCATTGCTATCATTATATGGAGAATTACAGTGTAATAAAGAAACAAAAGAACTGATAATGAATTTGCTGACAGCAGCAAGGTTGATCATATCTAGGAACAGGCAGGTTCAAGGAGATTATCATGTCGAAGATTGGTATAAAGAGATTTGGGATATTGCTATAAATGATAAATTGACATGTAATATAAAAGTAAGAAGAGGGATAATAAAAATGAATGATTTTGAGGGAATTTGGAATCAGTTCCTAGAATATACATTATCTAAGGGGAGTGGAAAACCACCTCCAGAAGAAACAATGAGATTTTGGAAACAGGAATAGATCCCGGGGTGGGGGTGGGGTGCACTTTATGTTATGGGATGATGTCAAAATAGTAAATTAGAAATGTTGTAAGGTTATGCAATTCTATGTATTATGATTTTAATTTGTAAATTTTTTGTTTGTTTTGTTTGTTACTGTATTGATGTATGTTTAAGTTCAATAAAAATAATTTAAAAAAAAACAGGATTGTTTCGGGTATGATGTAGGTTGGTTGATAAGGTTGAATTTGATGGCCAGTTGGTGAATTATTTTTGCAGCTGTATTGTGTCTGTCCGTATAGTCCATTCCTGCCAGAGTCTTACATCCTCCTGTTATATGGTTTATTGTTTCTTGGAATTGATGGCATTTCCTGCATAGGATTATTATCATCATTATTATTATCATTATTTTATTGTATTTGTATACCGCCCCATAGCTGAAGCTCTCTGGGGGGTTTACATAAGATTAAGACACTTAAAAACAATATACAAAAATTAAAACCACAAAAACATACAATACACACATACATTTAAAACCGGTATAACAACTTTAAAAAACTATAAGCCTAAAAAACAGACCCAGGCTCATCACATATTGCTAAGTGCCTGGGAGAAGAGAAAAGACTTGACCTGGTGCTGAAAAGGTAACAATGTTGGTGCCTGGCGAGCCTCGTTAGGAAGATCATTCCACAGTTGGGGGGCCACCACAGAGAAGGCCTTCTCGTTGCTGTCCTCTGAGCTTCCCTCAGAGTAGGCACCCGGAGAAGGACCTTAGACTGTTGAATTCCTAAACTTCAAAGGGACATCGGAGCGAGAGACTGCTGAGTTAGAAGTCATAGATGTGCTTCATTCTATCGCCAGGGCTTGGATCTGGAGAAAAGTTTTTTTTTAAAAAAAATCACACTACATGTTTATGTATTTTTATATATTTAAAACATTTGTATCCTGCCTTATATCACTAGGATCTCAGGGCCAGCATACAGATAAAACCATACAAGATAAAACAATAAATACACACAGTTAAAAACAAGTTAAACCGTTAATCAAGTTAAAACAAGTATATAATTTAAAAGCAGTAAAAACAAAACAGTTTAAACAATGTGCAAGCCAGGTGAATTTAACCATTAAAGGCTTTGTTAAAAAGCCAAGTTTTTACTTTGCGCCGGAATAAAATCAGCGTTGGCACCAGTCGGGCCTCCAAGGCAAGGGCATTCCACAATCGGGGGGGCCACCACAGAGAAAGCCCTCTCCCATGTCCCACCATAGCGTATATGTTGCGTTGGTGGGGTGCGGAGAAGGGTTCCTCCAACAGATCTCAAGTCTCGCTCGGGCAGGCATATATAAGGAGAGGTGCTCCCTCAAGTATCAAGGTCCCAAGCCGTTTAGGGCTTTAAACGTCATTACCAACACCTTGAATTCTGACCGGAAGCATATAGACAGCCAGTGCAATTCCTTTATGTGTTATGTGGTCTCTGTAAGATGTACCCGCCAGCAGTCTAGCTGCTGGATTTTGCACTAGCTGCAACTACTGTTAGAGCAGTACAACAATGGAATCAGTTACCTAGGGAGGTTGTGGGCTCTCTCACACTAGAGGCCTTCAAGAGGCAGCTGGACAACCATCTGTCAGGGATGCTTTAGGGTGGATTCCTGCATTGAACAGGGAGTTGGACTCGATGGCCTTGTAGGTCCCTTCCAATTCTGCTATTCTATGATTCTATGATTCCAAGTCATCTTCAAGGGCAGTCCCACGTAGAGTGCATTGCAGTAGTCTAATCGGGAAGTTACCAGTGCATGCACCACTGTGGCTAGGTTACATATGTTAATTGGCTTAGGGCTCAGTCCTATAGATTGTGCCTTCGCTGCTTGGAACCTCTGGAACCTGGAGGCTTCTGAGTTTCCTATGCCTGGCTGGGCTGAAGCCAACAGGGTGGGAGAAATGGCGGAGGTGATCTACGCCTTCCCGTCCTTCAATCGCCTGTGTTTTTGCTGGATGGGCTTTTCAGTCCATGTTGTGAGGGCACTTTAGAGGGAGAGGAAAGGAGGCCGGAGAAGGCTCAGGATAACTAATGGCCTGGCCTCTCCAGTCTTCCCCTCCCTGCCCACCGGACCGCCCCATTCCTGAGGCTCTGAGGCTGCTTTCCTGACCTTGGGGAACCATAGAACCGCCTTGTGTACCGCCCAGAGAGCTCCGGCTATTGGGCGGTATAGAAATGTAATAAATAAATAAATAAATAAATAAATAAATAGAATCATAGAGTAGAGTTGGAAGGGGCCTACACGGCCATCGAGTCCAACCCCCTGCTCAATGCAGGAAGCAGCTGCCAATGTACTCCTTGCACTCTCTGTGATGGGGAGAAGTTAAATCTCCAACTCCTTCTTCTGAGGTTGGAGCCCTGTCTTCCAGGGACCATAGGATTGCTCTCTCACCTTTTTGTGTGTGTGTTATCAGCAACAACTGCCCTGTGAATGACCACTGTTGATCATGTGGTCACTTTCTGCATTTCATTCCCTTCTGACCTCACTGTTTACAGTGTCTCTCTCCCCCCCCCCCCCCCGGCGCTCTGCCCTGAAACTCTCCATAATACTCCAGGCGTTTGATGAAGTGGACTACAGTCCGCAAACATTTATGTCAGAATAAATTTGTCAGTCTTTAAAGGTGTCACATGATTCTTCGTTGGTTTTGTGGAAATAGACTAACGCTTGGGCTACCCTTTGGAAAAAGAGAGAAAAAAGTGCATGTGGACCTCCCATGACATGCACGCAGGGGATCTATTCACATGCATTTTGTGTGATTACCCTTGTGAAAGTAATGAAAAAGACTTTGGTAATATTTCATTTAAACCTGTCACCAGTCGTTGGTATCAGACTAGATTTGTTGGGAAACATAAGAACATCAGAAGAGCCCTGATGCTGGATCAGACCAAGGGTCCATCTAGTCCAGCACTCTGTTCACACAGGGGCCAACCAGCCATCGGCCAGGGACCAACTATAGCTTCCAAATTGCGTGAGGTCCTGGTTCCTCTCTATTCGGCCCTGGTTAGGCCTCATCTAGAGTATTGCGTCCAGTTCTGGGCTCCACAATTCAAGAAGGACGCAGACAAGCTGGAGCGTGTTCAGAGGAGGACAACCAGGATGATCAGGGGTCTGGAAACAAAGCCCTATGAAGAGAGACTGAAAGAACTGGGCATGTTTAGCCTGGAGAAGAGAAGATTGAGGGGAGACATGAGAGCACTCTTCAAATACTTAAAAGGTTGTCACACAGAGGAGGGCCAGGATCTCTTCTCGATCCTCCCAGAGTGCAGGACACGGAATAACGGGCTCAAGTTACAGGAAGTCAGATTCCGGCTGGACATCAGGAAAAACTTCCTGACTGTTAGAGCAGTACGACAATGGAACCAGTTACCTAGGGAAGTTGTGGACTGTCCCACACTAGAGGCATTCAAGAGGCACCTGGACAAGTATGCTGTAGGGTGGATTCCTGCACTGAGCAGGGGGTTGGACTCGATGGCCTTTTAGGCCCCTTCCAACTCTACTATTCCATGATTCTGTTATTCTACAAAGGCAGGACATGGTGCAACAGCACCGTCCCACCCATGTTCCCCAGCAACTGGTGCACACAGGCCCACTGCCTCGAATACTGGAGATAGCACCCAACCATCAGGGCTAGTAGCCATGGATAGCCTTCGCCTCCAGGAATTTATCCAACCCTCCTTTAAAGCCATTCAAATTGGTGGCCATCCCTACGTCTTGTGGTCATGAGTTCCATAATTTAACTCTGCGCTGTGTGAAGAAGTCCTTCCTTTTATTTGTCCTGGATCTCCCACCAATCAGCTTCATGTAGTAGTATTTTGAGAGAGGGAGAAAAAACGATGCCATATTTACTGTGATGCTTGGTCTGATGGAGGAAGAAAATTCTTCCTGCTTTCGTTTCCATTTCTAGACTGAAACAATCTGTAATTGTAGCTCAAATGTTTCCACAAGATGGCAAGAGAGAACTACTGTGTTTTCCCAGTACAACGCCTGGGCTGAAAAGGGAGGATAGAAATGGTACCGTCAAACCACCAGACGGGTAATTAAGAAAGCCAAACCAAATCAGCCATATATATTTATTTATACTGCAATAATGTTTTAAATAAGGCAGCCACAATTCAACTGAATACACTTAAAACCTTTTTAAAAAAATAGCAAAAAGAGCAGGCAGGAGCACAAGGGCAGGTGCAAGACTGACAGATCATTGAATCAGCATTCAAATCACTGATGAGTATGTCTGTCAAATGCATTGGAAGGTGGGAGGAAGCTTTACTCACCTGTTGAGAGAAAAGAACAAAGCACTAGGTGCTTTTTAAAGGGTGTTCCTATGCCCCTGTCTCCAGTACGGCAGCCATTTATACATTACTAATCTTAGGATCATAGAATAGTAGAGTTGGAAGGCGCCTATAAGGCCATCGAGTCCAACCTCCCGCTCAGTGCAGGAATCCACCCTAAAGCATCCCTGACAGATGGTTGTCCAGCTGCCTCTTGAAGGCCTCTAGTGTGGGCGAGCCCACAACCTCCCTAGGTAACTGGTTCCATTGTCGTACTGCTCTAACAGTCAGGAAGTTTTTCCTGATGTCCAGCTGGAATCTGGATTCCTGTAACTTGAGCCCGTTATTCCGTGTCCTGCACTCTGGGAGGATCGAGAAGAGATCCTGGCCCTCCTCTGTGTGACAACCTTTGAAGTATTTGAAGAGTGCTCTCATGTCTCCCCTCAATCTTCTCTTCTCCAGACTAAACATGCCCAGTTCCTTCAGTCTCTCTTCATAGGACTTTGTTTCCAGACCCCTGATCATCCTGGTTGCCCTCCTCTGAACCCGCTCCAGCTTGTCTGCGTCCTTCTTGAATTGTGGAGCCCAGAACTGGACGCAATACTCTAGAGGAGGCCTAACCAGGGCTGAATAGAGAAAAACCAGTACTTCACGCGATTGGAAGCTATACTTCTATTAATGCAGCCCAAAATAGCATTTGCCTTTCTTGCAGCCATATCGCACTGTTGGCTCATATTCAGCTTGTGATCTACAACAATTCCAAGATCCTTCTCATTTGTAGTATTGCTGAGCCAAGTATCCCCCATCTTGGCTCATCAAATGAGCTCATCAAACGAGCTGGAATTCCTAGGAATCTGACCTGAGGATCCTGCAGGGCCTGTCCTATTTTTTTTTAGTCTCTGTACAGTGCATAGAACATTTTAGGCACATTATAGATTTTGAAAGAATAATAATAAATAATAGCAGTGCTTCAAGGTAGGCTTCCCACCACCACCACTACGAAGATTACTCATGTGTTTTGTGCTCATGAGCAAATTTCTTCATTAAGAGCTTTACTGAAATAACTCTTGGGACCAAGTGATGGGGCTTCGCATTTTCTCTTTGCATACCATTCAGGTAATCTTGACAGCTGTTTTTTTTCTTTGCCAGTTACCCAAATTCCTTGTAAATCTGTGTGTGTCTTCCCTTTAATACAGTTACTATTACATTTGCAGTTACTATAACAATTATTTGTTTAGATTTTCAAATTCTTAATTATCATTAAACATTTGGCATTTGCATTCCATAATTAGGCACCCTACTGTTTTTCAAGAGGTGGTGGCATGTTTCTCAGAACACTCCTGCTTTCGATGGGAGGCAAATGACGAGGCTTGCTAAGTAATCTATCACAAAAGCATAGAATAGCAGAGTTGGACGGGACCTACAAGGCCATTGAGTCCAACCCCCTGCTCAATGCAGGAATCCACCCTAAAGCATCCCTGACAGATGGTTGCCCAGCTGCCTCTTGAATGCCTCTAGTGTGGGAGAGCCCACCACCTCCCTAGGTAACTGATTCCATTGTCATACTGCTCTTACAGTCAGGAAGTTTTTCCAGATGTCCAGCTGGAATCTGGCTTTCTTTAACTTGAGCCCATTATTCCGTGTCCTGCAGTCTCGGAGGATCGAGAAGAGATCCTGGCCCTCCTCTGGGTGACAACCTTTTAAGTATTTGAAGTTTTTATTAAGCTTTTATTAAGCAACAAAAGCTTTTATTAAGCAACAAATGTCTCTTCTACCTGAATAGAGTCTAACCTCTTGGAAACGTCCCCTAGGCAAAACTATACAAACTAAGCGAGACAATTGTCCACTCAAGAAGAATAGTTAGCCACTTCTCAAACGCCTGTAACTTTAGAGCACCTGGTGCGGAGACAGGTTCTAGCGTAATCGTACTGACTTTCTCACGCCTTCCTTCCGCGCTGTGTGTTTGAGCTTCCGGCGGACCCTAGCATCAGCTAGCTTGTTGGGACGCTCACCTCCGGAAGAAACCTCACTTCCCACTGAGTGTGTAGGATTTCGCCTTGAAGAGATAAGCTCTGGAGAAAGCTGAGGAATCGCCCGTGAGAGCTTCCTCTCCCACTGGTACAAGCTGGCTGTTGTCTGGTGCTGCATCTTCTCGTTCTGAATCTGATTCTGATTGATTACCTGAAACGTCTTCTCCCAAAACAGGGGCAGTAGGGTTAGACATGACAGGTAGGTTAACAGTTTCTCAGTAGTCTTTCCAGCAAGTCCAATAAATCAAAATCAGCTATTTCCTAAGAGTCACAACAGTTCTTGAAACCTCTGGAAGGAAACGGACCAAGGTTCAACTTTACTTTTGGATCTCTGGATCTGTTTTTATAGTAGTTTATGAAGTTGTTTATAATCGTTTTTAGATATATGTTTCTGTGTATGTTTTTGTGGTTTAAATTTTTGTATATTGTTTTTAATTGTTTTAATCTTATGTGAACTGCCCAGAGAGTTTCGGCTACGGGGTGGTATAGAAATGTAATAAACAAATGAATAATACTTTTCTTCCA
This sequence comes from Elgaria multicarinata webbii, assembly GCF_023053635.1. Lineage (NCBI taxonomy): Eukaryota > Metazoa > Chordata > Lepidosauria > Squamata > Anguidae > Elgaria > Elgaria multicarinata. The sequence continues at coordinate 5,673,468 of NC_086178.1, forward strand.
GCCACCATCATAGAGCCTCGTGTGGCGCAGAGTGGTAAAGCAGCAGTTTCTGCAGCTGAAACTCTCCCCACGGCCTGAGTTCGATCCCAGCGGAAGCTGGTTTCAGGCAGCCGGCTCGGGTCGACTCAGCCTTCCATCCTCCCGAGGTCGGTAAAATGAGTACCCAGTTAGCTGGGGGAAAGGTAATCACAGCCGGGGAAGGCAACGTCAAACCACCCCGCTATAAGGCCTGCCAAGAAAACGTCAGCGAAAGCTGGCGCCCCTCCAAGAGTCAGTAATGACTCAGTGCTTGCACAAGAGGTTCCTTTCCTTTCCTTCCAGCCATCATGGCGATGCAGCCTTTCCTAATCTGCTCCCCCCTCCCCAGCACGTTGGACTACCTTTACTATTATCCCCAGCCTTATGTCAGGAACTGTGCAAGTGGATAGATGTCAGAATCACATGTTTAGAATGTGTAGAGATAGGACATAAATATGGATGGTGCACTGCCCCCGGCTTGATCAGATTTGCCCCCTTGACTCTATAGGGTGGGGAGGCTGGACATTTTCCAGGGCCCGAAGAACAGCAAAAGAAACAATGGCCGTGCCAGCTGGGCATCATGGGCTTTGTAATTGAGCGTATCTGGAAGGCATTTTGGATTGCCCAAATGAGGACAGGGAGGGAATAAGCCAGCAGCATATGGTGAAACCCCTGGGGAGGGACACCATGTATAGGTTTTCTCTGCAAATGGTAGTAGTCTCTGAACCAAAATGGATGCTTTGGAGTGCCTGGTTTTAAAAGAGGACTGAGGCCGTAGCTACACGGGGCTTTATCCTGGGGCAATCCCCTGGATCGTCCCTGTGCGTTCACATTATGCACAGGGGATCCCAGGATCAGGGAGGGCCTGCACCCATTGCCCCAGGATATGGCCCTACACTTTAGGCCCACTTTTTCCATGTTTTGGGGATGATCCCGAGACCATGGAAAGTGTGCCCCACTGTCAGGGTTTGTCCTGGCTCCTCGCAGAGAGCTGGGACCTGCACCCATTGGGGTTGGGTTGGGGGGAGCGGGAAAATGTTTTTTTTTTAAAAAAAAAAACCACACACTTACCTTTTGTGCACAAGCACTTGTGCGCTCCTTCTTCTTTAAAAACAACAAAAAACGGTGGTCGTGACGTCCTCTCCCTCTGAGGTCGTCGCGCGCCACGTGTGAGATCTTCACCCCTCCGTCATGCTAGACCAGTAGGTCTAGCTGAGGCCTTAAGATATAGCTGGTATTGCAGAAACCTGGTGGAATGGGGAGAAGTCGTGGGATACGGTCATCTCTGGATATAGACTTCTTAGGAAGTACAGAGAGTGGAACAGTGGAGGAGGTGTTGCTCTGTATGTCTAAGAGGGGATAGTGTCAAAGAGGATAAGGAGATTGTGGAGAAGCTGAATGAATTCTTCCCATCTCTTACTACAGAAGATGTAGGACAGGTAACAGTGCTTGAACCGATGATTTCAGGAAGTGAATCTGAGGAACTGAGGCAAATGGTGGTGTCAAAAGATGGAGTTCTCAACCTTCCTGACAAACTGAAAATTAATAAATCACCCAGCGCAGATAGTATCCATTCTAGAGTTCTTAAAGAACTCAAATGTGAAATTCTAGATCTTCTAACAAAAATATGTAACATGTCCCTAAGCTACTGAACAAAGAGGACTGGAGAATGGCCAATGTAATAACACTTTTTAAAAAGGTATCCAGGAGGGATCTGGGAAATTACAGGGCAGTTAGCCTAATGACTGTTCCAGGTAAATTGGTTGAAAGCATTGTTAAAGATAAAATTAGTAGGCATAAAGAAGGACAAACCTGCTGAAAAAGAATCAACATGGTTTCTGAAAAGGTAAGGCCTGTGAACAGTGTTTCTCGTACCAAAAGTCTTTGATAAAGTCTCTCACCAAAGACTCCTGAGCAAACTTAGCAGACATGAAATAAGAAGAGAGGTCTTCTTATGGATCCAAAACCGATTAACGAACTGAAACCAGAGAGTAGGAATAAGTGGTAAATTCTCTCACTGGAGGGATGTAAACGGTGGGGTCCCACAGGGATCTGTATTGGGACCAAGGGGGATTCTACACGTCGTACTGAGGGTGCTTCCATGCGCCCCCAAAGCGATCGTGTAGTTTGCCTGGAGAAGAGACGAGGAAGAGGCGTCCTTGCTGCCGCCGCCCCCCCCCCCCACCTACCTCCTCGCTGGCCGGGTCAGAGAGCTCAGCGGAAGAAGGCGGGCCTTCTTCCGCCGAGCTCTCCAACCCGGCCGGCAAGGAGGTAGGTCAGCGGCGGTGGCAAGGAAGCCTTTTCCTCGTCTCTTCTCCAGGCAAGCTACATGATCGCTTTGGCGCACTGGGGGCGCATGGAAGCTCACTCAGTATGACGTGTGGAATCCCCCCAAGGCTTTCCAACTTGTTCATGAATGATCTGGAATGAGCAGTGAGATGGCCAAGTTTGCCAACGACACCAAATTATTTCGGGTGGCTAAATAGAGCTTCGGCTATTGGGCGGTATAAAAATGTAATAAATAAATAAAATAAATAAAAAGGGACTGCAAAGAGGTGGGAGAAAGGGGCATTCAAATGGCAAATACGGATCAATGGAGGGATTTTTAATTAAGCTGCATTGATTTTAACCAAATTAATTGAGGTCAGCTTCCCCTTACCTGGAACTTTTCAGATGTGTTGGACTGCAACACCCATTCTCCCCACCCAGTGTGCTCAATGGTTGGCATTGCTGGGAGTTGTCCAGCAATCTGTAAGGCAACAGGTTGGAGATTTATTTATTTATTTATTACATTTTTATACCGCCCAATAGCTGAAGCTCTCTGGGCGGTTCACAAAAATTAAAACCATAATAAAACAACCAACAGGTTAAAAGCACAAATACAAAATACAGTATAAAAAGCACAACCAGGATAAAAACCACGCAGTAAAATGGATATAAAATTAAAATACAGAGTTAGAACAGTAAAATTTAAATTTAAGTTAAATTTAAGTGTTAAAATACTGAGAGAATAAAAAGGTCTTCATTTTTTTTTAATAAATTTTTTATTTTCTACAATACTTAAACATACACATTACATCCACATAAAAACAACAACAACAACAACATACTACATAATATTCAATTTGAATACAAAATATCTTATCTTAATAACATAATCAAAATAACCTACAAGTGCACCCCCCACCTCGGGATCTCATTCCTGATTCCAGAATCTCATACTTTCTTCTGCTGGTGGTTTCCCACTTCCTTTAGAAAACACAAATATTAGGAACTGTTTCCAAATTCCTTCAAAATCATTTAATTTAGCTATACCTCTTCTCCATTTAATATTACTTGTTAATTTATCATTAATAGCTATATCCCATACTTCTTTATACCATTCTTCAATAGAATATTCCCCTTGAATCTTCCAGTTCCTAGCTACCATTAATCTTGCTGCAATCAACAGGTTCGTTATCAGTTCCTTAATTTCCTTTTTACATTTAAAATCTTCTTCAAATAGTGATAGCAATGCAACTTTTGGTGTTCTTCTTATCTTCATTTCCACAATTTCTTCAATCTCCAAAAACACCATCTTCCAGAATTTCTGAACATAGTTACATTCCCACCACATATGCAAATACGTTCCTTTAACCCCACAACCTCTCCAACAATTTTCTGATTGCTGATTATTTATCTTATTCAATCTAACCGGAGTTAGGTACCACCTCCATACAATTTTATAATAATTCTCTTTTATCCTTACTGACATATTTCTCAACGCTCTTTGTTTCCATATTCCCTCCCAACCCTGTTGTCCTATTTGTACCTTCAAATCTGTCTCCCAAACCATTTTACCCGAATTATCCACCGTCCCTTTCTCCACCAATATTCTATATATTTCACTCATCAACCCTTTTAACACTGTTCTTTTCCCCCTTTCCTTATTTTTCTTATCTATTAATTCTTCAAACTTTGTTAATTCTCTACACTCTCCATTATCTCTTACCCACTTTTTAGTCCGTTGTTCTAATTGCCTATAATTTAACCAAGATAACTTTTTATCCTTCAAAACCTCCTCCATATCCTCTCTTGTACTCATTCCTCTTAACGAGAATAAAAAGGTCTTCAGCTGGCGATGAAAGGAATACAGTGTAGGCGCCAGGTGGACCTCTCTGGGGAGCTCCTTCCACAACCGGGGTGCCACAGTGGAGAAGGCCCTCCTCCTAGTAGCCAGCTGCCTCACTTCCTTTGGCAGGGGCTCACGGAGAAGGACCCCTGTAGATGATCTTAAGGTCCAGGCAGGTACATATGGGAGGAGGCGTTCCTTCAAATAACCTGGCCCCAAACCGTTTAGGGCTTTAAATGTCAATACCAGCACTTTGAATCGCGTCCGGACCTGGACTGGCAGCCAATGAAGTTGTAAAAGGACTGGCGTAATGTGATCTCGCCGGCCAGTCCCTGTTAGTAAATGGGCTGCCCTGTTTTGTACCAGCTGAAGCTTCCGGACCGTTTTCAAAGGCAGCCCCACGTATAACGCATTGCAGTAATCCAAACGAGAGGTTATCAGAGCATGGATAACTGTAGCTAGGCTGTCTGTCCAGATAAGGGCGCAGTTGGTATATCAGCCTAAGCTGATAAAAGGTGCTCTTTGCCATTGAGTTCACCTATGCCTCAAGTGACAGTTCTGGATCCAAGAGCACCCCTAAACTACGGGCCCGTTTACTAACGGACTGGCCGGCGAGATCACATCACGCCTGTCCTTTTACTACTTCATTGGCTGCCAGTCCAGGTCCGGGCCCGATTCAAAGTGCTGGTATTGACATTTAAAGCCCTAAACGGTTTGGGGCCAGGTTATTTGAAGTAACGCCTCCTCCCATATGTAATTACCTGGACCTTAAGAACGCCAGTTCAGGTAATAGAATTTCTAATATGTATTAGTAATCCGCCAAATTCAAATTACATTGAGGGAGTGGGGAACAAGGAAACAGTCTGTCTGCTGAACTATTGCACTTGGCCTTCGCTGGTTACACACAAAAGGATGGAATAAGTTGCCAACAGTTCACTTAACGATCAATTTACAACTCTTCCAGGTTGAAAACAGCACTATGGATTTTTCACCCAGCTAACGGCAGCATCACTTACGTTTCTGAAACCCCTTCAGTCTCCACAATGACAACTTTACGCTATGCATTTGACTGCCTCCTTCCCACAAAAGATCAGAAGCAAGGATGGAGGAGAAGGCTATAGAAGGCTATAGTCCTGATGGCTATATGCTATCTTCAGTCTCTGTGAAGAGAGACTGAAAGAACTGGGCATGTTTAGCCTGGAGAAGAGAAGATTGAGGGGAGACATGAGAGCACTCTTCAAATACTTAAAAGGTTGTCACACAGAGGAGGGCCAGGATCTCTTCTCGATCCTCCCAGAGTGCAGGACACGGAATAACGGGCTCAAGTTAAAGGAAGCCAGATTCAGGCTGGACATCAGGAAAAACTTCCTGACTGTTAGAGCAGTACGACAATGGAATCAGTTACCTAGGGAGGTTGTGGGCTCTCCCACACTAGAGGCATTCAAGAGGCAGCTGGACAACCATCCGTCAGGGATGCTTTAGAGTGGATTCCTGCATTGAGCAGGGGGTTGGACTCGATGGCCTTATAGGCCCCTTCCAACTCTGCTATTCTGAGTCTTTGATCTGCAGTATCCATGGCAGTATGCCTATGTATCCCAGTTGCTGGGGAACATGGGCAGGAGGGTGCTGTTGTACACCTGTCCTACTTTTGGGTTTCCTACAGGTTGGCCACCATGTTACCAGAATGCTGGACTAGATGGACCTTGGTCTGATCCAGCACAGCTCTTCTTAACGCTCTTAAGGATGTTGACTTCTCAAGTCACGTGTTGGAAACTGCTGAAACAAAGCCAATATATTAAATAACCCACTTATTCTCAAATTTGTTAAGCGTGTAGACCTCACTGAGGAGATTCACTGAACTGAATATCATCCTGATAGAAGAAACAACATAAACAGCAGCATAAGAAGGAGGGGTGATAGCTCAGTGTGATGGAGCACCTGCTTTGGATGCAGAAGGCCCCACGTTTGGTCCCTGGCTTCTCCAGGCAGGGCAAGGAAAGAATCCTGCCTGAAATCCTGGAGAGCCTGTTGGGGGAAATAAGTAGGTTGTACAAATTCCTCCATGCAGATAAATGCAAGCGTGAGTTTTGAACCTTCAATGCAGTTTATTTAGAGAAGTCTTTCAAACAAAACAACCAGGCTTGTAGCAGCAAATTATAACAAAGCAATTGTCTCACCATAAATCAAAGTAAGCATAACAGCTTTACGGTTCTCGTTGACAAAAGTTGGCCTTGCATCAATACAGCATACTCCTTTCTCTGGCAGCGGCAGCAGCTTACGCCATACCCTCAAACCTCCACTGGCTGACTGCATATTGCTATGGAAGAGTGAGCCTTATACTCCCTTCACTCAATCACCAACAGGTGTGCTGAGCTTGCAAGTCTTTGCCAATAATCTGCCTTAATTACTGTTAAGGTTAACACGAAAACCTGACAGAGCCATGGCTGCCAGTCAGTGCGGACAATACTGGGCTGGTATAAGGCAGCTTCCTTTCCTATGAATTTTCATGTTTTATAATGGTAAAATGCTAAAGAAACAAAAACCCTTAGCTGTAATTTGCAGTACCGTGAAATGTGCTTGGTACTTCTCTGAAGAGCTGTTCACGACGACTTTACATTGAAGAACACACACACACACACCACACCACAATGGCAATTTCAACTGGAATTTCTTTTTTTTTTTGGATGATTATGGCTGAGGAAAGTTCCAGCTTCACATGACCAAGTCATGTGGAAAAAAAACAGCGCTCCTGGAAGGGGATGCACACCTCCACCTTCAGCATCAAAGGACACAGTTGGACAATTCAGCCTGAACTGAATAATCCAGATCTGAATCTGTGTTCACATCACCGAAACGAGCCGGATTGGGGCAACAGGTTATTCACCAAGCAGCTGTCTATACGGCTTGTGTACCCTGAAGTGGTTGCGTAGTGGCGCTGTGTCGTTTACACGCCGCAGCTTGATCCAATCCGAAGTATAATTTAGACCGGTTTCCCCCCAACCTGATGCCCCACAGGCGGACTGTAGCTCCCATCATTGCCAGTTAGCATAGCCATTGGCTTGGAATAATGGGACTTGCAGTGCAACACATCTGGAGGCTGCTCTAGTCTAACTCAAGTATATAGTGTAACCAAGGCTACCGCCATAAAAGCAACCTTAAAGAGTAAAGATGTACTGAATGCCAAAGATGGGTTCAGACCATTTGGCTTCCAGCCTGGCTTTGAGCATTAACAGACCACCATGGGACTGGATCTTGGCTCAGGCCTGTCTTGGCTAATCTCCCTTGGTGCAATGTCTGGGAGGACTGAAAAAATCCAGATGTTCATTTTTCATTTCATTTCATTTATTACATTTCTGTACTGTCCCAACAGTGAAAGATGCTGTCAAAGGCTCTTCTCGTGTATTTCAACGCTTGGTTTTCCCTACTGAAAGAAAAGCAAGAGAGCCTGGACAATCCTGCTACGCTTTGTAAGACGCTCCCAAAAGAAGCTAGGTGGCAGTTCCTGAATTCTTCCCTAAGAAACTTCGCACTGTACTCCGAGAATCTCTGCAGTTTAATGTCACCAGACGTGGGATAAAAATCAGGTATCACTCTGATGTGGAAGCCGGAGTGTCATATGGAAATTTACAAAACTGAAACGGAGATTAACCATAGATCCCTTTTAGTGGGGCAACTTTCTTCAACATGCTTAAATTTGATCGTTTCAGTGGTCAACGGCAGCAATGTTTTAGCACGGTTTTGCTAAACAGTTCCAGGGTCGCAGTTGCATTTTATAGGTATATTTTCTGCACTGGGCAAACGGTAATTGCCACGGAAGCCCTCTGACATAAAACATAGGTCATTCAGGAGATAGAAAATGAACATACGAGCCACGAGTGAATCTTAAACTATAATAACATGTGGCCTGTGGTTTGGGTAAATTCCCCCACTTTATTAAAGCCATAGATCAATTTCTAACTCTCTCCTCTCCCTAATTGGACTTTGCTCATTAGCCCTATGAAAGCCACCCTGGCGACAGAGCCAAAGGAGGCGGCTGCGATGAACCTCAAACATCGATTTCTGAAGCCGTAACCTCGTGCAGCGTGGGAATGACAAATGGTTTTTCATTAAGGTGGCCAGACGCAGGGCTGATTCATACGTAGGCGCTAAGCTGGCTGTGTGGAGGACCCCTGAAATAGAAACGTTTTTGGAAAATGTCCCGTGTTGATTTGGTTCCACTTCCCAGCAGCGGTGCCCAGTGGAGGCTGGTGGCTCTGATGTCAGTGGGAAGGTTTCAGTCAGAACCACTCAGAACTTTAAAGGAGATAGAATCATAGAATAGCAGAGTTGGAAGGGGCCTACAAGGCCATCGAGTCCAACCCCCTGCTCAATGCAGGAATCCACCCTGCATTCTTCTTGAATTGTGGAGCCCAGAACTGGACGCAATACTCTAGATGAGGCCTAACCAGGGCCGAATAGAGAGGAACCAGTACCTCACGTGATTTGGAAGCTATACTTCTATTAATGCAGCCCAAAATAGCATTTGCCTTTCTTGCAGCCATATCGCACTGTTGGCTCCTATTCAGCTTGTGATCTACAACAATTCCAAGATCCTTCTCGTTTGTAGTATTGCTGAGCCAAGTATCCCCCATCTCCAAGGTGCTTAGAGTCCTGACTGGTTTTGACTGAAACCCAGGCTGGATCTACACTAGTCTTATAACGTTGCTAGTGTCCGTTCCTAACGTGGTTCTCTGTATCGGTTCTCTGTATCACGGGGCACACTAGTGTTACTTACGTTTAGCTGTAACGGTACTTCAGGGCACAGTGTTCAATCCTTTCCGTTCTTCCTCTTCTGAGAGTAAGCAGAGCTGCTGGGTTTGCTCCGCCCACTGCCTGCCTCATTCCTAGCCCGCAGTCCAGGGCAATAGTCATAAGCACGCACAAACTCCCTCCCAAAACATCTTAACACAAGTCCCAGGGAATAGCCTGAATGCATAGGAGCCAGCCACTTTGCTGAAGGTCTAGGTCTGGTCAGGGTTTGGATGGGTGACCAAACTGAAAAGTTTTAGCAGCACAGAAGGGGAGGCCTGTTTTTGGCAGCCCCAGCTGTTGAGATTATTTCAAACACACCATTTAAGCCCCGCTGGTTAGATTTCTGGACTGGGAGCAGAGACCCTTGTTAATTTTCCTGCACGGAGCTACAGCGATCCTTTGAGCGCTCCTCAGCTCCTTTGCAAAGAGGGGGGAAATGTTTTTTTTAAAAAAAAATCATAAAAAATCAATGGATGACCCAATTCGATTCAAATTTGGTATGCTTAAAGCTCTCCCTAATATCTATTACTGTGCCGATTTTGGTGTCTTTATCTTCAAAGCTTACGCAGCTGTAAGCATTTGTTTAAAATTCTGCTCCTGCGCCCACAGCAGCGGCTCGGAATTAGGGCAAATCTTTTGCAAAAGGAGCACAATTAAGGCAGGATGCCTGGGAGTACTTCACAATAAAAGCAGATTCTAAGGTGGAAAACTTCTGAGTCCTTTGCATGCAATTGTCAGTGATTGCACAGTATAACGCTGGTGTGATAAAGCTCCAACTGCTGTAGCAGATAAGACAGAAAACGGGGCGAAGGAAGGAAGAACAGGAAGTGGGCGGAGCAAACCCAGCAGCTCTGCTACTCTCAGAGAAGAGGAAGAGGAAAATAACCGGTAGAACGAGGCACATGGATCAGTAGCTGCGCACAACTAAGCAACAAGGAAGAGGACAACGAAATAGAACCAGTAAGTACAACTCATTTACAATGTTAGAGACCCAGGGTCACGTGATGCTGTACGTCACAGTAACCCATTCAAAACGTTAGAATAACATCCGTAGATTTCCACCCGGAGAGGATTCCCTGCCCCACTGACATAGAAGCCACCAGCCACCACTGGTGGTGCCATCAGCACAGGACGGTGGGGCTAAACGTCCAGGGGCCCACGCAGAATGAGTCAACAATAGTAAAGTTTAAGCGCCCCTTTGTTATCCCCTCATGGGCCAGGGCCTGAAGCAAACAGGTATCGCTTTACCAGGTGTTCCTCCCCTAAAAAACAGTGTTGCCATCAAGACAGGACTTTGGAGCAGACATCTAAGGTCTAAACTGCAAAATTAGACGGAGGGCCCCAGAATGGACAGGCTTTGCTTAGCCACATTTTGAAGTAAGTGAAGTCATACACAATGACCCTGTTCAGACGACACGCTGAGCCAAGGTGGTTAAGCATTTTGGGCTAAACGTTATGGCTTAGCGTGTCATGTGAGCCATGACTTAATATGTTGTGTGAACCATTCCTAACCATGGTGGCTACATAACCACGGTTTAAACATGCTCACTCAACATTTCCTGCAAAAGGCTTAATGGCTTAACCATGGCTTAGTGTGTCGTCTGAACATGCCTATTACCTTCTAAAGAAACCCCACCTCCAGCTAGGCCATTAAGCCCAGAGACTAAAATTACCTAAGGTGTTCATATGAAAAGGAGGACAGGGCTCCTGTATCTTTAACAGTTGCATAGAAAAGGGAATTTCAGCAAGTGTCATTTGTATATATGGAGAACCTGATGAAATTCCCTCTTCATCACATCAGTTAAAGCTGCAGGAGCTATACCAAAATGACCAGATTTAAAAGAGGGCAGGGCACCTGCAGCTTTAACTGTTGTGATGAAGAGGAAATTTCACCAGGTTCTCCATATATACAAATGACACCTGCTGAAATTCCCTTTTTAATACAACTGTTAAAAATACAGGAGCCCTGTCCTTCTTTTAATTAGGGTGACCATATGAAAAGGTCACCCTAATCACAACAGTTAAAGCTGCAGGTGCCCTGCCATCTTTTAAATCCAGTCACTCTAGTATAGCTCCTGCAGCTTTAACTGCTGTGATGAAGTGGGAATTTCACCAGGTTCCCCATATATACAAATGACACCTGCTGAAATTCCCTTTTCAATACAACTGTTAAAGATACAGGAGTCCTGTCCTCTTTTTCATATGGTCACCCTACTAATGGCACCACTGCTGAAAATAGTTCCAGAACGGTGTTCATCTTTAGCCTCAGTTTGTCCACATATAAAATGGGCCCAGTATTCACTAAGCTCGCAGGATTCTTCAAAGGCTGAGTTACATAAAGGTGTGACGCCAGTTTGCATCACACTTGAGACAGCAATTTTAGGGGAAATAACACATGAAACCCAGGCCAATCCCTAAAAGATCAGAGAATGGGTTGAAAAGTCTTAAGGCTTGAGACATAAAGAATTTAGTGGGCCTCAGTTTTATGGGCCTCCAAGTTAAACGTTCCTCACTTTCTTAAATAGACCGTAAAAGGAAGTGCCAGTATAAAATGTGAACATTTCATATTAACCTCAGTATAATTAAAGGGCTGCTGGTCAAGGTTTATTCTTTTCTGTTGGAAATGGAACTAAAGGAAGACATTTACTGAGGGAAATGAGAAATTTTGTGAGGTAAAACTTTCTCAGGAGGAAGACCGACGATTTTGTTTAAAATATAACAATGATTCTCACAGAATCTATTCTCTCTCTCTCTCTCTCTCTCTAAAAAAAAAAAAGCGCTTTGAAATACTTGTGTACTACTGGCCTTACCTTCCTTGAGAAAGTTCAAAACCAAGAAGTCAAAAGGACTTTGGACATCTTTGGTGGATGTGTATCAAATTAACTACTGGTTATTGGCAATTAGTTGTAAACCACTAGAATTAGATGATGATATATTCACAACCATTGCTTGATGCCATGGCCTCCTACACTTCTTCCTCCCCTCCACAATAAACTGTAAGCTCTCTGGGGCAGGGAACTATTTTCTCAAGTCTATTGATGGTACTTATTATTTTTATCAGCCATGCACTGGTATTTGCCCTGTATTTGATGTTTGCCCTGTCCTGGACGGGGTTGCACTCTCCCTAAAGGATTGGGTCCATAGTTTGGAGGTGCTCTTGGATCCAGAACAGTCACTTGAGGCACAGGTGAACTCAGTGGCAAAGAGCACCTTTTATCAGCTTAGGCTGATATACCAACTGCGCCCTTATCTGAACAGAGATAGCCTCGCTACAGTTATCCTTGCTCTGATAACCTCTCGTTTGGATTACTGCAATGTGTTATACGTGGGGCTGCCTTTGAAAACAGTCCAGAAACTTCAACTAATACAAAACAGGGCAGCACAGTTACTAACAAGGACTGGCCGACGAGACCACATCACGCCAGTCCTTTTCCAGCTTCATTGGCTGCCAGTCCAGGTCCAGGCCTGATTCAAAGTGCTGGTATTAACATTTAAAGCCCTAAACGGCTTGGGGCCAGGCTATCTGAAGGAACGCCTCCTCCCGTATGTGCCTGCCCGGACCCTAAGGTCATCCTCAGGGCTCCTTCTCCCCGAGCCCCTGCCTAAGGAAGTGAAGCAGGTGGCTACCAGGAGCAGGGCCTTCTCTGCTGTGGCACCCTGGCTGTGGAATGAGCTCCCTAAGGAGGTTCGCTTGGCACCTACATTATATGCTTTTAGACGCCAGGTGAAGACCTTTTTATTCTCCCAGCATTTTAACAGTCTATAAATAAATTTTAACTCAGTGTTTTAAATTCGTAATTTTGCATTGCTGCTGTTTTTATCTGGTTGAGCTTTTATATTGTATTTTATATTATGGTTTTATACTGTTGTTTTATACTTTGAATGTTTTTAATTTTTGTGAACCTCCCAGAGAGCTCCGGCTATTGGGCGGTATAGAAATGTAATTAATTAACAAATAAATACATTTCCTGTAGGATGATGATAGAATCAATATAAAAAGAGAGCTTATAGCCGGTGCCAGGATTCATGAGCTCATTGGACCTTGTGTCAAATCATTACGAATGTGGAATAAGAAGCAGGGTATAAATTTACGAAAGCGGCATATGGAATGTGTAATGTGCCCCAACATTTATCAGCGCACTTCAGTATGCCATAAAGCAGTAGTGTCGATCAAGCCTGGGTGACTTTGGGCCAGTTACTGACTCGCACCCTAACCTACTTCGCAGGGTTGTTGTGAGGATAAAATGGAGAGGAGCGAGACCATGTGGTTCCTTTGCATGAGGAAGAGAAAAAGAAAAAAGGCAGGGTATAAATGTAATGATAAACAAATAATAAAAATAAGTCGTCACTCTCCCCCAGGCGTCTTTTAATTTAAGTGCTGTTTTCCCTAGTGAATTGTTCCTGCATAGATACAAAGCTTTGTAGGTGCTCATTGAAAAATATTGTTTAAAAAAACAAAAATGGCTGAGAATGGACTTTTGGGATCCCGCAAGCAAAAGAGCAGCGGCTTGGAGGAGGGCAGGGATTAACGTTTGTCAATAGCTTTCCCATTTCCCTTCCCAAATCCTCCTCCTCCTCCTCTCTCTCTCTCTCTCTTGCCCAGTGAAATGGAAAATGAAATCACCGCTGTTTCTCTGCACCTCTTGCAGCCTTTGGGGGAGGAGGGAATACAGTTTGGAATACAGAAAAATACAGTTTGGAATACAGAAAAACGAAGCCTGTGCTTGAGGACAGTCAGAACTACCGGGGTTGCCTGGGAGAGGGGGGCACATTGGCTTTTGGGGTGAGCTGGAGAATGTTTCTTTTTGGTGGGAGAGGGAAAGGGGATCGTAAAACTGGACTTTATGCACTTGCAGCGTAAACTGCACTCGCCCCGTTCTCTCATGAAAGTAATGCAGACCTTCACCGGTGTGCCTGCATTAAACGGTGAAGAAAAAAAGGCCCTGCCTCACTGACATCAGAGCCTCCACTGGCTCTGAAGTATGTTGCTACGGCTCCATCTTGGAGGTCCCTATCATGTCTCATTGCTGTTGATACAGGCCAATCTTCTTCTATGATTAGGCTTCATCTACATTTTAAAAAAGAGCCATCTCTACTAGTGATCAACAGCACCACATCCTGCCTTTGGCCTGGCTTGAACTGCATAAGCACATCCTGTCTTCCTCTGCACCATCACAGTCCTCTCATCAGCCTTTCCGTTCTTTGTCTTTCACCAAGTGCTCTCTTTCCGCCTACAGAAGGAACAATGATTACTTCATCAGAGTTGCCTCCTTCCGGATAAAATTATCTTTGCAATCTTCATATTAATTGCCATCCTTGGGGGGATGTGCAGCATGTTAATATGACACGAAACCTCAATTTTCTGATTACACGGAGTCAGATGGGAGATGCCTTCCCAATTCCTCTGCGAGGCCCCAGGCCCTGCATTATAATAATATCTGCCCCCATGTTCCCCTTCCATATCCAAGGTGCACATTCTGATGAGAAGCTCATCTCTCCGAAGACATCCTGTTTCCAAGCAAACTCTCTGGCTTAAATGAAACAACGCGTTTGCACTAAAATATGGCAACATCTCTCTGTTTGCCTGCAAAGTGGTAGCTTTCAGCATCTGAACAGGCTTGGGTCCTGAACTGTTCTTCCGCCAGCAGAAGGTGAATACATGTGGAGTGGGACGTCCATGTCCTCTTCTCCCCCTGCAGCCCACCTGTGCCCTGCTCTGAAGGATCTCCCAAAACCTCTGGAGCAGATACGGAGGTGGGAGAAGAGGACAAGAAACGCCCCATTCCTCAAGTAGCATCTTTCAGCTGGCAGAAGAATGATCCAGGATCCAGGGGCCCCTGTAGCAAAAGTTTGTTGCTTTGACTAAAATTAGGGAAGCCTAGACTGGTCTGTGCACTTACTTTGGGCTTTCAAGTCATGCCTTTCTGCTCTTCTATGACTGCAAGCAGGTGGGCGTCTGCACGTCACAAATTGAACGAGACACTGCTGATCACCATTAAGTAGCAGGATCTACAAAATCAGAGAGTGAGAGAGAGAGAAGCGGAGCATGTTATCTTAATGAAGCACGTTGACCGCCAACATGTTACCTGTGCTGAAGGTCAGTGCTTTTTCGGTGATGGCTTGGCAGCCCCTTGCTTTGTGGGCTCACCTTGGATTTATGGGAATTTCCTAAATTTGTGTAAATTTCTTGCACCTGATGCAGATCCCTGTACCTCACCCCGGCTGCTGGTCTGGTGGCCGTGTTTCCTTGTGGAACTGCCCAGTGCACGTAAAATCTCACAGGGAAACATGACAGCTCAGCCTGGTAAACCCAAAGAAACTAGAATGCTGCACCATGTATAAGTCACGCCGCTTCGATGTGATTTATTCCGCTCCTGCTTGACATGGGAAGAGGCGACAAAGGCCCAGGGGGACCTGTCAGTTGAGATCACCTTTGGTTGCTCTTCTCTCCTTGCTCTTGCTCTCTGATGTTAGGAAGTCTCGTCCCACGGCAGTATCTGACACTCCGCTTGCACCAACTGGAGATATTTCTAAATGGCTGCCCGTACGAAGTGAAAGCACATCGTCCCTAGGTGGCCGGGTAGCTTTCAGAATCCCAAAGGCAGGTCGGACCCCAAACTGACCATATCCTCAAAGACCATCTTCATTCCATAGATCATTTCCTTTCAGTAGGTCAGGGGAAGATTTTGCCCCTCTGCAGTGAAGGCTGGTGGCTCCTATTTCAGTGGGGTGGTAAATCTGCTCTAGGCTTCAGCCAGAAGCAATCATAATGCTATAGGTGTGAAGCAAAACACCACCGATTAGAGTTCTGACTGAATCCCGGAGCGGATTCACTGCTTCACTGACATCGGAGAAACTAGTCTCTACTGCGCCAGTGTCCTGCACTCTGCAAATCAAAATCTGTCTGCTGTGTCTGGAGGCCACCCAAGCACCTGTCCGGCTTGCCTGCCTGCCTGCCTGCCTGCCTGCCTCTCTTTCTGCCAGGCCACGGGCGGTATTTGAGGAATGGAGGCTTGGCAGCAAAGACTGCTGTGCTGGTCAAGTGATCTCATTGTGCGGTTCTTTTGCAGCACCTGCTTTGCAGCTCCCTACACTGTCGTGAGATGTTTATGGAGCACAGCCTAGCTCTCTCCAACCTCGTGCTCTCCAGGTGCGTTGGACTACATCCTCTAAAATCCCCGGCCACTACTTCTCCCCATGGCAAGCGGGAGCAGAATAAATTACGTTGAATTGGCATGACTTATATATGGCACAGCATTTTGGTTTCTTCCGGCCAGAAATCCTCATCTTTCTTTCTTTCTGTCTTTCTTTCTTTCTTTCTTTCTTTCTTTCTTTCTTTCTTTCTTTCTTTCTTTCTTTCTTTCTTTCTCTCTCTCTCTTAGTGCTGGCTGAGGATGGTGGGGCCTCCAACAGGTTGGAAAAGGCTGTACGAAGTGAATACAGCGATTAGGGCACTGATGCTCCACTTGGGCTTCTGGACTCCACTCTATGGAACATTCAACTCCTGGGTCAGAGTAAAGGGGGGGGGGGACATGTCGTCAAGGCCAGCCTATCATCAGTTTTATTTATTCACTGCACTTCCTCCAAGGAGCTGAGACTGAAGTAGATTATTCTTCCTCTTACATTTTTTTTTTAATAAAAAAACCCAGCACTTGCTTCACTGCTATCCAGGACACTATGGTAAACTCAGAATGGCTTGCAATAAATCATCAGATCAATAAAACCATTAGGCAGACCAATCTGAACAATTTGAAAGAATATATATCCATCTAAAAAGCTTGTGCAGATGGTGATGATGATGATAATAATAATTTTATTTATTTCATTTTTATCCCACATTTCCCCCCCCCCCCCAAGGAACCCAAGGTGGTGTACACAATCCTCTTCCTCTCCATTTTATCCTCACAACAACAACCCTGTGAGGTAGGCTGGGCTGAGAGTCTGTGACTGGCCCAAAGTGACCCAGTGAGCTTCCATGGCCAAGTCGGGGGCTAGAACCCGGATCCCCCGACTCTCAGTCTGACACTCTAGCCAATACACCATACCGGCTCTATCATAATACAGATGGTGCAAGGTGAACTTCGCTGGACAGTGTTCCAGAGACCAAATGCTACAACTGAAAGGCTTCATCTCTATTCATCACCCTCATCACCTTTGATGGTGAGCATCAGGAGCAGGGTTTTGGGGGGTTGGGGAGGGGCTTCAGCAGGACACCTCCCCCCTGAAAAGCTCCAATGCACATGCAAAGAACACCACACCCAACCCTTCAGATATGGTCTCAACCAATACTTTTGTATTTGACTAGGGTGACCATATGGAAAGGAGGACAGGGCTCCTGTATCTTTTAAAGTTGCAGAGAAAAGGGAATCATAGAACCATAGAATAGCAGAGTTGGAAGGGGCCTACAGGCCATCAAGTCCAACCCCCTGCTCAATGCAGGAATCCACCCTAAAGCATCCCTGACAGATGGTTGTCCAGCTGCCAGCTTTGCATTTCAGCAGGCCTTATTTGTATGCATACCGGGCCTGGTGAAATCCCCTCTTCAACAGTTAATGCTGCAGGAGCCCTGCCCTCTTTTGTATCTGGATCATATATGCTACCTTGGGATACTTGGAGGAAAGGCAGGATGTGAATGTAATAAGAAAAAGGAAAGGAAACAATAACTCCCATTGATTTCAGTGGTTCTACTCTAAGTAGGACTGAATCTGGACCCAACCCTATATATTTTTTATCACATCAACAGGTCTGCTATTTATTGGTAGGGGGATCCCACCTTTCTTTCCATCTAACTGAAATTGCCTAGGGCCATTTCTTCTTATATCAGGCACTCCCAACATGGGCTATAACCTCCATTATCCCCAGCCAGCATGTGGTTTGTAATCCAACACAACTGGATTGCCAGGTTGAGGCAGGCGGGTTTGAAGGAAAGGTTGCTGACCCAACTTTGCCAGCCACCTTGGCCCCAGGTTTGCGCCCTACAGTCGATGGCACGGCCAATTTCACTTTCCCTTCTAGTCAATTTCACACCCCAGTTCTTCAGCAGGAGCTGCAAGGCTGCAACATCTTGAGACACAGGACGGCCTAAGGGGGGAGGAATCGCTGGGCCATGAGCAGAGAACCAGCTTATCATAATTGAAAGCTGGCAAACAGACTGAGGAAACATCTCCCCCCCCCCCTTAATACCAATTCCGTCGTCTTTTTTCCATAAAGCCCTGCTTTATCAAAGCGGAACACAATCCTGGCCCTGAAATCGCTCGGTAGCACCTCATCAGTTAGAGGGCAGAAAATTCCATTTAACAGTCTCAGGGCGATGCAAATGGCTGGGCGATGGGGATAATCCCGCAGATGAGCAGGGAAGTGACTGCAAAGACACAGACGGAGATCTTGTGCTCAGAGCAAGCTGGTGGAAACTCCGCTGTACAGCAGCAGTGAAAAAGGCACGCGGAATAGGAACCAAGGGTGCAAAGTACCGGGTACTGAGTGTCACAGCAAGCCATACGCAGTGGTGTGGTGGAGCCAAGTATCGTAGGATGCAGCACCCAGACTTTTTTATCAGCAGGAATGCTGGCATCATCTACCTGCCCCCCCTCCCCCCAATTCCCTGTTCTGTTTGAGCTTAACTGTCAGGGATGCTTTAAGGTGAGCCCCTGCCAAAGGAAGTGAGGCAAGTGGCTACCAGGAGGAGGGCCTTCTCTGCTGTGGCCCCCCGGCTGTGGAATGAGCTCCCTAAGGAGGTTCGCTTGGCACCTACATTATATGCCTTTAGATGCCAGCTGAAGACCTTTTTATTCTCCCAGCATTTTAACAGTCTATAAATAAATTTTAACTTGGTGTTTTAAATTTGTAATTTTGCATTGCTGCTGTTTTGATCTGGTTGAGCTTTTATATTGTATTTTATATTATGGTTTTATACTGTTGTTTTGTACTTTGAATGGTTTTAATTTTTGTGAACCGCCCAGAGAGCTCCAGCTATTGGGTGGTATAGAAATGTAATAAAATAATAAATAAATAAGGTAGATTCCTGCAATGAGCAGGGGGTTGGACTTGATGGCCTTAGAAGCCCCTTCCAACTCTACTAGTCTATGATTCTATGATTCTATTTTCTGCCATGGGAATAGATCAAGCCCATGAAACAAAGCCCTATGAAGAGAGACTGAATCAACTGGGCCTGTTTAGCCTGGAGAAGAGAAGACTGAGGGGAGACATGACAGCACTCTTCAAATACTTAAAAGGTTGTCACACAGAGGAGGGCTAGGATCTCTTCTCGATCCTCCCAGAGTGCAGGACACGGAATAACGGGCTCAAGTTACAGGAAGCCAGATTCCGGCTGGACATCAGAAAAAACGTCCTGAATGTTAGAGCAGTACGACAATGGAACCAGTTACCTAGGGAAGTTGTGGGCTCTCCCACACTAGAGGCCTTCAAGAGGCAGCTGGACAACCATTTGTCAGGGATGCTTTAGGGTGGATTCCTGCATTGAGCAGGGGGTTGGACTCGACGGCCTTGTAGGCCCCTTCCAACTCTGCTATTCTATGATTCTATGAGTGGCAAAACAGATTGGTAAAGGAAGATGGTGCTTCTGCTGGACTGACAACAACTCCTGCAACTTTACGAAGGTGGCTGGTTGCAGGACCTGAAATTTCTCACATTGTGAAGGAATATGAAGCAGCGTATCTGATGGTTGAAAGTCAAACAGGTTTTCATCGTGATCAATCCGAGGCTGCACAAAAACAATTCCTAACAGCAGTCATAAATTTAGTAGAAAATTTGAGGACTTAGGAAATCCATTCCTTGAAGAAAGTAAGGACCTGGTTGATCTTGATACCAAAGAAGTCAAAGATAAACTCATGTTCTGAATTGGTGGGGGAAATTGAAAAACTTGGAGCAGAGCAGTATGAAACATACAAAAGCCTTCGGCTTATTGGCTACACGGTTGCAGGAGACGAACCGATCAAGAAAAACAAAACAGACCTTTTTGAAAGTAAAAGGAAGATTTTTAAACAACAGTTTCTTCTGAAAGTGGCCTCAATAAAAATGGACACCAATTTGTTTTTGTGAAGGACGTTGACCTGGGTTCCGCTTTAATTCACTGTTGCCTTTGTGTGTCTGCCAGGATGTGTACATTATTGTGATCTGAGTTGCGCTGTCCCAGGATCGAGTGGGAGGGAAGGAGCCGGGCGCGCCTGCCAAGGTCATCTTTGCTTGGCATTTCCAACTCCCCCCTGTAGCACCTGGGGATTGTCAGAAGTGCTTAGAAGTCAACTTGTTTCAGCTGTGGGAAAGAATCATAGAATCATAGAATAGCAGAGTTGGAAGGGACCCACAAGGCCATCGAGTCCAACCCCCTGCTCAATGCAGGAATCCACCCTAAAGCATCCCTGACAGATGGCTGTCCAGCTGCCTCTTGAAGGCCTCTAGTGTGGGAGAGCCCACCACCTCCCTAGGTAACTGATTCCATTGTCGTACTGCTCTAATTGTCAGGAAGTTTTTCCTGATGTCCAGCCGGAATCTGGTTTCCTGTAACTTGAGCCCGTTATTCCGTGTCCTGCACTCTGGGAGGATCGAGAAGAGATCCTGGCCCTCCTCTGTGTGACAACCTTTGAAGTATTTGAAGAGTGCTCTCATGTCTCCCCTCAATCTTCTCTTCTCCAGGCTAAACATGCCCAGTTCTTTCAGTCTCTCTTCATAGGGCTTTGATTCCAGATCCCTGATCTTCCTGGTTGCCCTCCTCTGAACACGCTCCAGCTTGTCTGCGTCCTTCTTGAATTGTGGAGCCCAGAACTGGACGCAATACTCGAGGCCCAACCAGGGCTGAATAGAGAGGAACCAGTACCTCACGTAATTTGGAAGCTATACTTCTATTAATGCAGCCCAAAATAGCATTTGCCTTTCTTGCAGCCATATCGCACTGTTGGCTCATATTCAGCTTGCGATCTACAACAATTCCAAGATCCTTCTTGTTTGTAGGATTGCTGAGCCAAGTATCCCCCATCTTGTAACTGTGCATTTGGTTTCTATTTCCTAAATGTAGAACTTGGCATTTAACCCTATTAAATTTCATTCCGCTGTTTTCAGCCCAGCACTCCAGCCTATCAAGATCCCTTTGAAGTTTGTTTCTGTCTTCCAGGGTATTAGCTATCCCACCCAATTTTGGGTCATCTGCAAATTTGATCAGCGTTCCCTGCACCTCCTCGTCCAAATCATTAATAAAAATGTTGAAGAGCACCGGGCCCAGGACTGAGCCCTGCGGTACCCCACTCGTTGCCTCTCTCCAGTTTGAAAATGTTCCCTTGATAAGTACTCTTTGAGTCCAACTCTGTAGCCAACTGTGAATCCACCTAATAGTTGTTCCATCTAGTCCACTTTTAGCTAATTTGTTAATCAGAATGTCATGTGGTACTTTGTCAAAAGCTTTGCTGAAGTCAAGATATATGACGTCCACAGCACTCCCACAGTCCAACGACTTGATTTGGTATTTGACACATAAATAGTTTGAAAAGCTACAAGAAAATGCAGAGAGGGTTAAGGAATCCGTCGTCAAGTCCTTCCTTCAACCCCAATTCCCAAAGACTGGAACTCTTTTCTGAAAAATGACAGTGACAAGCAGCAGCTATTCAGTATGCCGGCTCACAGATCAGTGCGCCAGCTAGGTGCCACTGCAGGAAAAGAAGTTATTGCAACCGCTAGTTCCTGTATTGTCACAGAGAGCAAAAGCGATCATTCGCTACTAATTCAGTGCTCCCATGAGGAGGCTGAGGCAAGGTCGATTCTCCATGCTGCTGAAGCTGTTCCAAAAGGACATAAGAAATACTCATAGGCCATGACATATTAGCAATTACTTTTTTCAAGGAAATGGAAACGGAAGAACTATGGGTAGGTTTTGGCACAGAAATGAAGTTCATATACATCCCAATACATGTGATACTTTAAAACCATAAAATATAACAAGAATCAAATAAATTTAAAACGATACAAGTTAAAAAGGCAATATAAAACCAGATGAGTTACAGTCCAGGAAAAGCCTATTGTACAGAGGGCAGTCCTCTATCTTGGAGAGCTGGCAGAGGACGGTCCTCTATTTGAAGGGCTGTCTCGTCCAAGTCCAGGATAAACCGCCCAGAGACCTTTGGCTATGTGGTGGTATATAAATGTAATAAAATAATAATTAATAATAATAAAGATGAAGAACCATATGAAGGGAGAATGACAGGGAATGGCCTTGAAGTTGCCCATCAAAAGTGCCTGGGCAGCAACCTGAACAAAGCACATAGTTACCATCTTCCCTGCTATGATGAGATGTTTTGTCCTTGGGCAGAGGGTGTTTCCTGTTCCCTACCACCACCTGCTGCATGTAACATTTAGCATGACAAAGAGCGTCATCGGATGAGCGTTCTATAAGCCTGCTTGTGTCTGGCCTCTCACAGATCTTTGCGGGACATTTTGATGCTGCTGCGATCCCCCCGCA
This sequence comes from Elgaria multicarinata webbii, assembly GCF_023053635.1. NCBI lineage: Eukaryota > Metazoa > Chordata > Lepidosauria > Squamata > Anguidae > Elgaria > Elgaria multicarinata. The sequence continues at coordinate 5,695,853 of NC_086178.1, forward strand.
CATCTCCCGCTCCTTCTGTCGTTTCCCCCGCTTCAAAATACCACTCGGAAAATCCGATTCTTCTGGCTGTAACGCTAATTGGCGTTATTTCCTGCCGTGTGCAGGAGAAGCAGCGCCATAAAAACGCCCAGTGAATGGGTCACGTGGTCGTTGCTTGCTTCCTCTTGCTATTTACTGTTTTACTCTGTACAGCACCATGTACATTGATGGTGCTATATAAATAAATAAATAAATAAATAATAATAAGAAGAAGAAGAAGAAGAAAGAGGAAGCTGTTCTTCCCTACTGTGGGACAGAAGCAGGAGGAAAAGCGACGGTAGAAAAACGCGATTCCCCCCTCCCCCATCTGCTTGAAATGACTGAGCGCTACAGAATGCAAAAGCTTTCTCACTATTTTGTGACATTTTGTTTGGTTTTCATAAAGACATTGCCCACCTGTGGATTGTTTTTTAATGGACCAACACAGCCTGCTTTGTTTTCCATCCTCATGACATTGGAAGTAAGGCGTAGTTGGAACCAGCGACTTCAAAGTAGGGGGCATCAGTGGGGACACGATCCACAGCCTTTGAAGCGAACGGTATAAATATGTGATTTTAATGTGAGTGCAGCATCAATTACGACTTTGAGGCCAGAAAGATGGCATAGAAACCCCAAATAAATGTGAATGAGTTCACTGATCAATGAAAGGCACCACTCATGGTCTCAGGGGGATACCTCTGCACTGCGAGGGAAAGGGGGCATTTCAAACCAGCTGTCAGAATGACATGCTCAGCGGACAGGAGCGATCCATTAGCATCAACGCCGGAGGCTGGTCCCTGAACAAACAGCCAGGCAGTTGTACAAATGACAGGAGCGGCTGAAGTTATTGCAACAGAATAAGGAGCAATCGAAGGAGAAATCTCCGCTGAGACCCTTCTGTGGCTGCTTGATGTGAATTCGCTGGGACAAGAGGGGCCGTAGCTCAGTGGGATGGAGGACCTGCTTTGCAGCAGAAGGTGTCAGGTTCGATCCCTGGCATTTCCATGTACGGCTAGGAAAGAATCCTGCCTGAAACACAGGAGAGCCACGGCTGCCAGTCAGTGTTGACAATATTAGGCCACATGGACCAAAGGTCTGGCTCAGTGCAAGGCAGCTTCTGAGGTTCAGAATACATCAGGGTTATGCAGACGCTTCTGATTGAGTTCTGTGGGGCAGGTACAGTGTGGGGAGGGGAGAGGGGCAAGAGCTCTGTGTTGGTGGGGTGTGCGGGGCTCTGAAATCCTGCAGCTCAGGCTGCAGAGGAGCCTGTCAGGGGCCTTGGTATGGAGACGTATCCAGGGCCCACCATGCAGACCACTGAAACCTTTCCTCAAGCCGGAACCGTCCACCCTGAGGAACAGCCACGCTCTCCACAGAAGGCCTTGCAGCGTCCCTGCCACGACACAGGCTCTGAACACCAGGCCCGGCCGCGGCTACTCCCTGCTCAAGCCAAGCACCACCGCTTGATACGCCTGAGGCGAGGGACAAAAACCGCCTTCCTCCAAACTATGTGGAGAAAGGGGTTAAATGGAGAAGGATCTCAATACATAAAATAAAACACTGTGAGTTATATGTGCTGAGGGGAATTATTGTCAGAGTGGGTGCTAAATGTGTAAACCTCAGATGATAAATGCCAAACAGATACGTGGGATTTTTTGGGGTAGTTAAAAACCAAATAATTAAAATTTATTTTTAAAAGTTCACAAGTTTTGTTTCAGATAAAACATTTAAAAACCTTTTTGAAACCTTTCATCCAATCCTTTCACTCGTTCACATACACGCTTTCCTTTCTCTCACAATCAATCTTGAACTTTCTTTATTATCAGTATTGATTAATATACCTCAACTACGTGCACACCACACTCTAAAGACACCACTCTCTACCCTGACCCTCAAATTTCCCAGAACTTAAGTACTCTAAACACAGAGAGCACTAAAGACTCTAAGAGGACCTCAAACGTCCCCCTCGATCCCCTCCGTCCTTCCCTTATATATCCCTCCTCCCTGTCCCAAGACATTCTAACTCCGCCCACTCAGACCAACATTCTAGAAACCATAGACTTACAAACATTTGGGAACTGACTTGTGGGGTGTAACGCCACAGTCCCCCCTCCTTCTCACCGCACATTTGGGAGGGGGCTGTGGCTCCCACCCAGCCAGAGATCATGGATTGAATGGGACTGTGCCCCAGTGCTACTTAGTCAATCAGATGTGGATCTATGATGACATCACTGAAGGCAAGTGAAGGCACTGTAGAGCGATGGCAAGTGACAGCATGGAAAATGAATGAACCAACGTTTGGGCAGGAAGTGCTGAAAAATTACAGTTATTTTATTTTTATGTATTTATTTGTTTATTGCATTTGTATACCGCCCCATAGCCGAAGCTCTCTGGGTGGTTCACATAAGATAAGACATTTTAAAACAATATGCAAAAATTTAAAATCACAAAAACTTTTAACTTTTGTAAACCACCCACAGAGCTTTGCTAAATGCCGGGGAGAAGAGAAAAGTCTCGACCTGGCACCAAAAAGATGACAATGTCGGTGCCAGGCAGGCCTCGTCAGGGAGATTGTTCCACAGTTGGGTCTGACTTTATACTGTTAGTTTTACCCTACCCAGTGCCTGTTTACCCTACCCTGTGCCTGTTTGCATTCTCTTCCCCTCCTTATTGTTTTATTATGATTTTATTAGAATGTAAGCCTATGCGGCAGGGTCTTGCTATTTACTGTTTTACTCTGTACAGCACCATGTACATTGATGGTGCTATATAAATAAATAAATAATAATAATAATAATAATGGGGGGCCACCACAGAGAAGGCCCCCCAACTGATGAGAATCGTTCATACGAAATTGTAAATACTTTCGGATCAATTATAGAAGCCCAATGAATTTATATAAGGGGCGTAGCAGGGAGGGGGACATAGCTCAGTTGTGGAGCACATGGTGGGCACGCAGAAATCCTGGAGAGTCATTGCTGCCAGTCAGTGTCAACGAAAGCAGGCTATAGCAGTGTCCAATGTCCCTATGACATGCTAACAAATGCCTCTGGAAATCCCACCACCACCAGTCCACAAAGGCTCAAGGTGAGGAGGTAAAGTCATCTCCTGTGAAGTCGTCATCTCCTCTGAGAAGGGCTGGGGCCCATGACAGGTAGCACAGCTGATGGAGTTATCGAGGCTCAGTCTAGCACTGGGACCTGCTGGAATAGCTTGTCTGCTGTTGAGCAGCTGATCTCGGTGGAGCTGAGCTTGACTATGGCTGCTCCGCTGGACTGCTCAGGCAGTTGAGTCAACGGCCCATGCCTGTAGCCTCTAGGGTACTTATTTATTTATTGCATTTCTATACCGCCCAATAGCCAAAGCTCCCTGGGTGGTCCACAAAAATTAAAAACATTCAAAGTATAAAACGAACAGCATAAAAACGTGATATAAAATACAATATAAAAGCACAACCAGGATAAAATCTGCAGCAGTGCAGAAATACAAACTTAAAATACACATTTAAAACAGCAAAGTTAAAATTAAATTTATAGACTGTTGAAATGCTGAGAGCATAAAAGGGTTTGGCATCTGAAAGAATATAGTGTAAGTGCCAGGCGAATCTCTTTAGGGAGCTCATTCCACAGCCGGGGTGCCACAGAAGAGAAGGCCCTCCTCCTGGTAGCCACCTGCCTTACTTCCTTTGGCAGGGGCTCACAGAGAAGGACCCCTGAGGATGACCTTAGGGTCTGGGCAGGTACATATGGCAACAAGGGAGAGGGCCTTTTCAGGGGTGGCCCCCCAATTATGGAATGATCTCCCTGACAAGGCTCGCCTGGTGCCAACATTGTTATCTTTTCGGTGCCAGATTAAGGCCTTTCTCTTCTCCTAGGCATTTAAGAGCATTTCACAACATATGCTGCCTTTGTTTGTTTTTAACGGGCCCCAGAATAGCTGTTTTTATAAGGATACTGTTGTGTTTATGCTTCTTATGTTTTTAAACTTTGTATATTTGGTTTTAATGTTTACTGTTTTTAACTTTTGGAAACCTCCCAGAGAGCTTCAGCTATGGGGCGGTATAGTAATGCAATAAATAAATAAATAAATAAATATGGGAGGAGGCGTTCCTTCAGATAACCTGGCCCCAACCAAGCAGGAGAGCCCATCCTGACCTCTCCCCTTCTGGTGGGAGATCCAGGACAAATAAAAGGAAGCACTTCTTCACACAGCGCATAGTTAAACTATGGAACTCACGACCACAAGATGTAGTGAAGGCCACCCATTTGGATGGCTTTAAAAGGGGGTTGGATAAATTCCTGGAGGCAAAGTCTATCTATGGCTACTAGCCCAGATGGTTGTGTGTGCTGTCTCCAGTATTCGAAGCAGTAAGCCTGTGTGGACCAGTTGCCGGGGAACATGGGCGGGAGGGTGTTGTTGCACCATGTCCTGCTTGTTCACCCCTGGCCGATGGCTGGTTGGCCACTGTGTGAACAGAGTGCTGGACTAGATGGACCCTTGGTCTGCCCCAGCATCAGGGCTCTTCTGATGTTCTTATGATCTTAAACAATCCAGCACAATCTTATTTTGAATGGAAGCGCCCAGTTCCAGTGGCGGCTCCGATGACAGTGGGGCCGTGAATCAGCTCTGGGCTTCATAGAATCATAGAATAGCAGAGTTGGAAGGGGCCTACAAGGCCATGGAGTCCAACCCCCTGCTCAGTGCAGGAATCCACCCTAAAGCATCCCTGACAGATGGTTGTCCAGCTGCCTCTTGAAGGCCTCTAGGGTGGGAGAGCCCACAACCTCCCTAGGTAACTGATTCCATTGTCATACTGCTCTAACAGTCAGGCAATTTTTCCTGATGTCCAGCCGGAATCTGGCTTCCTGTAACTTGAGCCCGTTATTCCGTGTCCTGCACTCTGGGTCTCGCATTGGTGGGACGCAGAGGAGGGCTCTCCTCCAACAGATCCCAAATCTCGGGCAGGCATATATAAGGAGAGGCGCTCAAGGTCCCAAGCCATTTAGGGCTTTAAACATCATTACCAACACCTTGAATTCCAACTGGAGCTGTATAGACAGCAGTGCAATTCCTTTAAGATCGGTGTTATATAGTCTCTGTAAGAGGTACTGCATTTTGCACTCGCTGCAACTTCTGAATTGTCTTCAAGGGCAGCCCCACGTAGAGTGCATTGCGGTAGTCTAATCTCACAGAGCCACAGCACGTTGAGCCCACCCCCAGCCCTCTGCTCAGCCTTCTCGCTCCTCCAGCAACCTACAGGAAATGGAATCATAGAATAGTAGAGTTGGAAGGGGCCTCTAAGGTCATCGAGTCCAACCCCCTGCTCAGTGCAGGAATCCACCCTAAAGCATCCCTGACAGATGGCTGTCTGCTGCCTCTTGAATGCCTCTAGTGTGGGACAGCCCGTGACCTCCCTAGGAAATTGGTTCCAATGTCGTACTGCTCTAACAGTCAGGAAGTTTTCCTGATGTCCAGCCGGAATCTGGCTTCTTGTAACTTGAGCCCATTATTCTGTGTTCTGCATTCTGGGAGGATTGAGAAGAGATCCTGGCCCTCCTCTGTGTGACAACCTTTTAAGTATTTGAAGAGTGCTCTCATGTATCTCCTCAATCTTCTCTTCTCCAGGCTAAACATGCCCAGTTCTTTCAGTCTCTCTTCATAGGGCTTTGTTTCCAGACCCCTGATCATCCTAGTTGCCCTTCTCTGAACCCCCTCCAGCTTGTCTGCATCCTTCTTGAAGTGCGGTGCCCAGAACTAGATGCAATATTCAAGATGAGGCCTAACCAAGGCCAAATAGAGGGGAACCAGTACCTCACACAATTTGGAATCTATACTTCTATTAATGCAGCCCAAAATAGGATGTGCCTTTCTTGCAGCCATATCGCACTGTTGGCTCATATTCAGGTTGTGATCTACAACAATTCCAAGTTCCTTCTCATTTGTAGTATTGCTGAGCCAAGTATCCCGCATCTTCTAACTCGCAATAGAAGCACCTTGGAGAGCTCCTTTAGGGTTCTGACTGTATATTCTGTCACATGAGTGGTCCTCAGTTAGGGTTGCCCCTGTGGCGTTACACCCCACAATTCAGTTCCCAAATGTATGTCTGCAGTTTGTAAGTCTGTGGTGAGTTTAGAACATGGGCCTGAGTGGGCGGAGTTAGAATGACTTGGGAAGGGGGAGGAGGGATATATAAGGGAAGGACGGAGGGGATTGAGGGGGACTTTTGAGGTCCTCTTAGAGTCTTTAGTGCTCTCTGTGTTTAGAGTACTTAAGTCCTGGGAAATTTGAGGTTCAGGGTAGAGAGTGGTGTCCTTGGAGTGTGGTGTGCACGTAGTTGACGTATATTAATCAATACAGATAATGAAAGCTCAAGAGTGATTGTGTGGGGGAAAGGAAAGTGTGTATGTGAATGAGTGAAAGGATTGGATGAAAGGTTTCAAAAAGGTTTTTAAATGTTTTATTTGAAACAAAGCTTGTGAACTTTTAAAAATACATTTTAATTACTTTGTTTTTAACTACCACAAAAATCCCACGTGTCTGTTTGGCATTTATCATCTGAGGTTTACACATTTAGCACCCACTCTGACAAAAATTCACCTCAGCACACATAACTCACAGTGTTTTATTTTATATATTGAAATCCTTCTCCATTTAACCCCTTTCTCCACATAGTTTGGAGGAAGGTGGTTTTTGTCCCTCACCTCAGACGTATTAAGCGGTAGTGCTTGGCTTGAGCAGGGAGTAGCCACGGCCGGGCCTGGTGTTCAGAGCCTGTGTCATGGCAGCCCCCTCTTTATTATTTATTTATTTATTTATTTATTTATTACATTTCTATACCGCCCAATAGCCGGAGCTCTCTGGGCAGTTCACAAAAATTAAAACCATTCAAAGTATAAAACAACAGTATAAAACCATAATATAAAATACAGTATAAAAGCTCAACCAGATAAAAACAGCAGCAATGCAAAATTACAAATTTAAAACACCAAGTTAAAATTTATTTATAGACTGTTAAAATGCTGGGAGAATAAAAAGGTCTTCATTTGGCTTCTAAAGGCATATAATGAAGGTGCCAAGCGAACCTCCTTAGGGAACTCATTCCACAGCCGGTAGCCACCTGCCTCACTTCCTTTGGAAGGGGCTATATGGCAGCCAGGTACAAGAATCCTGCTGGGAATAGTTTATACCTATTGCATTTTGCATGTGCAAATGGAACACCTCTCCTGACATGAACCTACCCGTACGCTGCGCTCAACATCTTAAGGCCTCCTCTAAGTGCCTACTCTGATGGAAGCTCGGAGGATGGCAACAAGGGAGAGGGCCTTTTCAGCGGTGGCCCCCCAACTGTGGAATGATCTCCCTGATGAGGCTCGCTGGGCGCCAACATTGTTATCTTTTCGGCGCCAGGTCAAGACTTTTCTCTTCTCCCAGGCATTTAACAGCATTTAACAACATATGCTAAGTTTTTTTTTAATTGATCCCAGAACTGTTGTTGTTTAAATGGATACTGTTGTTTTATACTGTTAAATTTTGTATACTTTTTAATGTTCACTGTTTTTAACTTTTGTAAACCACCCAGAGAACTTCGGCTATGGGGCGGTATATAAATTTAATAAATAAATAAATGGGTGAAGATTGTGTCTGGTTCATTGTTTGATAATAACTTATCAACATCCACAAATTTCTTCATAAATGGGATGTTTTTAAAAAAAATAAATAAATAAATAAATAAATAAATCTGAATGTGGGAGAAAGTGAGAGATTTGTCCATCTCTACGTCAGCAGGAAGGCGGAATTAACTCTCGCAATGCAGAAAGGAATTCAAGCCCAGCTGTTTCCCCTCTTCTAAAGTTCAGCAGCATCTTAGAACCAAAGCTGGCTTTGTTTTGAAAACGTATCCAAATTGGAATAACTCTGTAATCTGGAACAAGAGCACTCATTAACAAGGGATTATTTGAATTTTAAAAGGTCCCTCAAAGCCCAATTTGGTGCTGAAATGATGCTAATGGAAAAGTGCGCGAAAATGTAGATTTCAGCATTCGTTAGAGTGAAATGAAAGATGCCAGAATTGGAAAGGTCTAGTGTCTAAGCTAGGTTGGGAAATCGGGGTGGCTACATGAGCGCTCATGGAAGCCTTTACATGAGTCGGTGGGGCTGCTGGTGTGGGAGCAGCAGTGCGCGGGGCCAAAACAACACATACAACCATTCATGTGCACACACTCCTCCCTCCATGTGATCCTATCAAGATTGCTGTTTACTCATTGAAAAACAATGCAGGGATCACCGGGGTGGGATTAAGTGGTATTAAAGCCTCTTTCCTGCTGCCCACCCCGAGGGCCCTGCGTTACTCACCTGTGCTCTAAGCCAAAAGAACTGCCCTTATTCTCCAAAGTGTGGGATGATGATGATGATGATTCAAGAAGGATGCAGACAAGCTGGAGCGTGTTCAACCAGGATGATCAGGGGTCTGGAAACAAAGCCCTATGAAGAGAGACTGAAAGAACTGGGCATGTTTAGCCTGCAGAAGAGAAGATTGAGGGGAGACATGATAGCAGTCTTCAAATACTTGAAAGGTTGTCACATAGAGGAGGGCCAGGATCTCTTCTTGGTCCTCCCAGAGTGCAGGACCCGGAATAACGGGCTCAAGTTAAAGGAAGCCAGATTCCGGCTGGACATCAGGAAAAACTTCCTGACTGTTAGAGCAGTACGACAATGGAATCAGTTGCCTGGTGAGGTTGTGGCCTCTCCCACACTAGAGGCCTTCAAGAGGCAGCTGGACAACCATCTGTCAGGGATGCTTTAGGGTGGATTCCTGCACTGAGCAGGGGGTTGGACTCAATGGCCTTGTAGGCCCCTTCCAACTCTGCTATTCTATGATTCTATGAAGCCCAGAGCTGATTCACAGCCCCACTGTCATCGGAGCCGCCACTGGAACTGGGCGCTTCCATTCAAAATAAGATTGTGCTGGAGGAGGGAAGGGGTGGCCGAGGCCTGCCTCAATCGAAGCCCCTCTCTTTTAATAGCCAACTCCAGCCTCCGTTTTTCCAGCTCCTGGTTGCTCAAATGCAACAGAAAGGCAATTGAGACCCAAACACAGCCAACCTGAAGAGGAGGCAGGGGAAATGAGAGGAACCGAAAAGGCGAAACGTGTCAAGGACCTCATTAAGTCCATCTGGCTCAGCCCATTTTCTTTGCTTCTGCTGCCGTTCACACTTTATAATCACCTCCCCAAGACTTGGCAATTCTCCTCCAGTCCCTGGGCTCCCTCCGCTTGGAGGAAAACAGCAATGACAATTACGCGCAGCAGACGCTTCTCCTGCTCTCGCTGTGTCATCTTAGCGCCAGCCGTCCCACTGCGCCGAATCGCTTTCCAATTCCGAACGGAGCTCCAAAATAAACGGGACAGCCTTGGGTAGGCATGGAGGGGTGGGAGAGGTGCAGAACCAGACCTAGAAAGACCCAGCGGTGCCATGATGTTCTGATGTAGAACGGGCCTGCTTCCCTTCTTCTGACAACTGCTGGGTCCCATGACATATCTACACTAAGCAGGATAAAACAATACAAAAGTGGTATGAAAGCAGTATATGGTATGCGTCACTGGGCCCCAACAGTTGTCAGTGCACTTCAATACTGCTACAAAGCAGTAGTGTAGACCCTGCCCCCGTATACCACTTTCATACCCCTTTCATAGTGTTATATCCTGCTTGGTGTAGATCTCGCCTAAGAGCGTCATCAGACGGGGGAAAAATCACGTTTCCTTATCGTCGCTTCCCCACCCCCGCTTCTGTCCCACAATGCTTCCTTTTTCTTTACCCGGGGAAGAAAGAGGAAGAAAACAATGACCATGTGACCCATTCAGTGGGCGTTTTTATCCTGCTGCTTCTCCTGCATACAGCAGGAAATGGTGGGATGTGTCACTACCGCTGAAACAGTTGGATTTTCCAGGTCTTTTTTTTTTTTGCGATGGGAAAACGAAGGGGCAGGAGTTGAACAGGAGGTGGACGTCATCAAAATGGCCCATAAAAAACCAAGAGTGGCCAGTAATGAGCATGCAATAAAACACTCGTCTGATGACGTGCTAAGAGGTAGGGGATAGATCTGGGTGAATGTTCCCTCAGAAAGCCTGTGTTTAAATCTAAAGCAAAGTTTTTATAAACTAATCTTTACATGGTATCTAACACTTAAAAGATTGAGCGGTATATATCCGGTAGAGATGATAGATGCTGAAGGGGCGGATGTGTGAAAGCAGATGTGTTGCAGATCTTTTGGGATTGTCCAAATATTAAGATCTTTTGAGAAAGGATATTAGAAAATATCAGTGGAATGACAGAATATAATAATATTCTGATGTATGATCCACTCAGTGTTCCTTTTGGATATGTGACAAATGAGGTACCTGAAAAAGGTTAGACCTACAATCACTTACAAAAGGAAGTAAAAAAGATAGCCTGTCAATAACAGAATGGATGAGGAAGTTCTGGTACCTGGTGTTTATGCTGAAATGCACTAATATTATTAGAATTACAGAGACTATACAGGGAAACAACCATTTTATTGAAAAATGGTTTCTTTTGTTATGTTTTGGAATAAGGGCAAGGTGCAACCATACGATCTGATGGGACCATTGTAAGGATAATATAAGAAATGATCAATTGCTAGAGTAATATTGTGAATGCCTGTCCAATGGAAATATGTATAAAAATCCAACATATGAACAACAGGTGCTCACCTTAACCAGAAGTTAAACAATGAGCGGCTACAGAGCATTACGAATTCATGGGAGTTGGGGCAGTCAGTGATTTATGAGGCACCACTCGCCGTTCTATAGGGAGTGACAACTTTATATATTCCCTGAATTTGGGATCAACTGAGTCAGCCCATGTATATTTTCTTTTTCCAAAAAAACATACCTGAACTGACGTTTTTAACAAGCTATGCTATCAGGCCACTGAAGAAGATCGCAAGTCGAAACGCGTTTGGCCTTCACTCACAGACATTGTGGAGCAGCTTTATTATTGTATAACTGTTGTCTGTATGCTTATTATCTTTGTGTGTATGCCTCTAAAAAGTGTTCCACATTTTATTCTTTTTATATGTATATATAAAAGATTGTTTTTGCTATAAGTTTATTGTTCCATTATTTCCTTAACTTTGTAGCCACTCATTGTAAAAACCCAACATGACACTGGGCCTGTTCAGACAACATGCTAAGCCATGGTTAGGCCACTAACCCTTTTGCAGCAAATGGTTAGTGAACACGCTTAAACTGTGGTTATGTAGCCACCATGGTTAGGAGTGGTTCACATGATATGCTAAGCCATAATGTTTTGCCCAAAATGCTTAACCATCGGGGCTTAGTGTGTCGTCTGAACAGAATCATTGTGGGCGTTTCCACACTGGGCTTATGTTGTTACAGTGACCATATGTCCGGTTTGGCCCGGACAAGTCTGGAAACAGGCAGGCCAAACCGGGTCTAGGGGGGAAACCTGTTTTTTACATTTTGTCTGGGGAAATGTATGCTTTAAGGCCCTCCCATGCTTCCCTCCGGGCCTCTTCTTGGTCAACGTCATAGCATCAACCAAGGAGAGGCCTATGGAGTAATAGTTACCCGGGCTTAATGTTTTATCACATTAGTGTAGTTCCCCACCAGGAATTTATCCAACCCCCTTTTAAAGACATTCATATTAGTGGCCATCACTCCCCACTGATTGGATGTGGAGAACTAGATATTATATCTAATATTATTTGGGCACAGGTGAAGGCCAGTGGAAATGGGGAATAGCCTTCCTAAGCAAGTGATCTATCTATGTAGCCAATGAAGAAGCATAGTTTCTATCATTTTTTTATTTAAGCCCAGCACACCATTTAGAATTAAAATTATCTCCAGCTTTGTTAATATGGTCTTAGTTTCTCTCTACTGTTTTGCACCTACCAAGGAATCTGTGGGTTTTGCCTAAGGATGGAGACAGTGCCAAGTACCAGCTGGGTTTTATATTTTCACACATGTGGATCAGCCATTGTTTGTTTCTTCAACTCAGCAACTGGACCTGAAACCAATATGGCATGTGGTGGACCCTAAGTGCAGGGACATGCTGAGTGTCATCAGACGGGGGTGAAGGGGGAATCATGGTTCCTTACCATCGCTTCTCCACCCCCACTCCTGTCCCACAATACTTCCTCTTTCTACCCAGAGAAGAAAGAGGAAGTAAACAAAGACCCCGTGGCCCATTCGGGGGGCATTTTTATGGCGCTGCTTTTCCTGCACACAGCAGGAAATGGTGGCACATTCTGTTTTTTAAAAAGGGGGTCCATTTTGTGATGGAAAAGAGGCAAGAAGGAGCGAGAGGCTCTCGGGAGGCGGACGTCGTCTAAAGGATTTGTGAACATCTGTAAGTGGGCAGCAGCGTGTATGTGATAAAACCCTTGTATGATGAGGCATTTTTTTAAGCATAAGCAATTATCTTTTCCTGCCAGTAGGTGGCGTAAAGACATAAGATGAGTCCTACTGGATCCCATCAAAGGCCTACTGAGTCCAGCATCCTATTGAGTGGCCAACCAGATGCTATGGGATGGAGAAGCCCACAAGTAGGACACAAGTGCAACAACACCCTCCTGCTTGTGTTCCCTAGACACTGGTATTCAGAGGCAGATTGCCTCTTATAGAGGCATCATGGTTCTGGTTTTGCTCTGGCACTAATTCACCAGTTTCCATCTAGTCTAAAGGCAAACCATAGAATCATAGAATAGTAGAGTTGGAAGGGGCCTATAAGGCCATCGAGTCCAACCCCTCCACTCCATGCAGGAATCCACCCTAAAGCATCCCTGACAGGTGGTTGTCCAGCTGCCTCTTGAAGGCATCTAGTGGAAGAGAGCCCATAACCTCCCTAGGTAACTGGTTCCATTGTCATACTGCTCTAACAGTCAAGAAGTTTTTTCCTGATGTCCTAATAGCCACTATAAGCAAAAGCGCCTTTCCCAGTGGCTGCCAACATTGAGCTGTTCTTTCTCACACCTCTTTGCAAATTGCTTCTTAAATCTGAGAGTCAAATGGGCTGGTAATAATTATATGCCACTGGAGGGAATCTTGCAGAATAACAAATAATATCCTTAAGAGAATCAAGGCAACCCAAGAGAATTTGATAAATGCTTCCTTAAAATGCGACTGTAGAGATTTAGCTTTTCTCCTTCCCACTTCTAGTCTCTGAGATGCTAAGAGAATATTATACCAGTGCTTCTGCAATTCTTGACTTTATCTTTCCAGATGGAATTAAAATGATGATTTTGAAATATAAAACCTGACTTTAATTTGTTCAAAACAGCCTTGTGAATCATTCCCTAGAAATTACTAGCCCAGGAAAATGTTTTTTACTAGCTGTCTGTACAGCAAACTTTAGCGAGGTTTTTTACCTGATCACCTTGAGGTAAATTCCTCCCTGCCACAAGTGAACAGGGCCCCATCTTGAAGGTGGTGCTTTGGCACCATAGGCACCTGGCTCCCACACTTGCATTCCTTCTCAGCATCTGCACGGGAAGGAACGCAAGTGCGAACTTTCCCTGGGGCGCTGAGCACTGGGAGGGATGGGGGAGGAATGAGGCAGCCAGAGGATGACGAGGAGAGGGACACTGGGTGCCCGAACCACCTCTCCTTCCTCTAGCTGCCCGTTCCTCCTCCCTGCTGTTTTTTAAAATTTATTTTTATTAGCTGCGCAGATACAGATAATAAAATAAAAAAGGGGGAGGAACAGGCCCCGTTCCTCTCCTCCCACCCCCCTGGTTTTTTAATTATTATTTAGCATGGGGCACAGGGCTATGCTGAGCTCCTGGAGGTCCGCCCCCTTCCCTATCCAGCCCGTGGCGACCAACCAGGGGGCGCCATGGGCTGTGACAAGCCTCCGCTGCCAAAAAAGTCGGGGTAAGTGCCCGACTACTTTTCAGCGGAGTTTCTGGGGTTTGCCCCTGGATGGCTTCGCAATGGCAGCTGCATCATGTAGATGACCTGCCGCTACCGTGAATCCATGCCATGGCAAACCCTTCGTGTAGACATGCCCCCGGAAGGCGGCAATTTACAAGGCCGAAAGCCTTTATGTCCCACCTTATTTCAACTTCCAAATTGCGTAGAATTGCCAACTTTTGACTTGTTGGTGTATGGGTGATGTAGAGCTTCATCACACCTACCCATTTCCCTCGAATTATCCCATAGGATATGAAAGCTGTTGTTGTTGTTGTTGTTGAGCTCCATCACACCAAGATTATAATCCACCTCCGCCCTTCTCTGGTGCATGCCCTGTGTGGCGGCGGCGGGGAATGGGGAGGGAGAGGAAGGGAACTTTACGCTGGTGAGATGATCTCTTTATGGGGAGGGTGGGGTTGACAAGGGAGAGATGCTCCCTCGGGGTCCCTCTGCTTTTTCTGCGCGCATTTTTACTCGAGAGTAAGCACCCACCCACACCCACACACTAGCAAACGCAACTTCAAAAGAGCTTACTATTTCTTTTACTGGCAGGGATAGGACTGAGCTGTTAGCATCTTTATTTATTAATTAATTAATTACATTTCTATACCGCCCAATAGCCGGAGCTCTCTGAGTGGTTCACAAAAATTAAAACCATTCAAAGTATAAAACAGCAGTATAAAACCACAATATAAAATATAATATAAAAGCTTAACCAGATCAAAACAGTAGCAATGGAAAATTACAGATTTAAAACACTGTTAAAATTTATTTATAGACTGTTAAAATGCTGGGAGAATAAAAAGGTCTTCACCTGGCGTCTAAAGGCATATAATGTAGGTGCCAGGCGAACCTCCTTAGGGAGCTCATTCCACAGCCAGGGTGCCACAGCAGAGAAGGCCCTGCTCCTCCTGGTAGCCACCTGCCTCACTTCCTTTGGCAGGGGCTCGCGGAGAAGGACCCCTGAGGATGACCTTAGGGTCCGGGCAGGTACATATGGGAGGAGGCTTTCTTTACTCAGATGTAAGCACCTTCCTGAGGGCCAGAACACTTACTTTTCAGTATGGAGGGCTCCGCGGCGCTCGCTTGGGGGCTGCCAAGGAAGGCGGCTGGGCGACTCTGCTCTCATCATCCTTCTGCGCCCCCAGTGGCCGCTTGGAGAACAACAAAAGAATCACACTTAAAGTGGTCGAAAATACATTGCTATTTTGGGGGGTGGGATAAAGCGCAATCAAAGCAGGACCCATCGGAGTACTTCGCTGTAACAGCAGATTATAAGGTAGAAAACATCGGAGTCCTTTGCATGCAATTTGCAGTGATTCCACAGTATAACGCTGGTGTGAGAGAGCTCACAGTAATTCACTGTATTCTTGCTAGCTAGACTTAACTTTCTTCCCTCTAAACTTTTAGATGGCAGATATAATAAAATCCTCCTGCTAAACAGATGCTGTCCTTGTAATAATACCGAGGTGGAAACCATATCTCATGTGTTACTGTTCTGTAGATTTTATCAAAGGGCCAGGAATGATCTTCCGAACCCCATTTTACAATCTTTTCCTGGTCACCCAACTGAATTCCTAATGACCTTATCACTTCAGAACTCAGACAAGTCAATCACTGAGCAAGTGGCCAAATTTCTATTAGATCCTCCACGACTACTTGTCTTTTTAATAGCTAAATTACTATAAGTCACTGCAGAGGCCACCAGTGAGGGAGGAAGCAGCAGCCAGGCACCTCTCCATCGTGCCTGGGTCCAGCTCCAGCTGAGAGCCCCCTCCCTCCTGCTACCAACTGTCTCTGCAGAGGCCATCAGTGAGGGAGGAAGCAGCAGCCAGGCACCTCTCCACCCTGCCTGGATCCAGCTCCAGCTCAGAGCCCCCTCCCTCCTGCTACCAACTGTCACTGCAGAGGCCACCAGTGAGGGAGGAAGCAGCAGCCAGGCACCTCTCCATCGTGCCTGGGTCCAGCTCCAGCTGAGAGCCCCCTCCCTCCTGCTACCAACTGTCTCTGCAGAGGCCACCAGTGAGGGAGGAAGCAGCAGCCAGGCACCTCTCCATTGTGCCTGGATCCAGCTCCAGCTCAGAGCCCCCTCCCTCCTGCTACCAACTGTCACTGCAGAGGCCACCAGTGAGGGAGGAAGCAGCAGCCAGGCACCTCTCCACCGTGCCTGGGTCCAGCTCCAGCTGAGAGCCCCCTCCCTCCTGCTGTCACCTGTAACTGCTGAACTTTGCAACTAATTGTAGTGCTTGAATTTGCTTTCCTTTTCCCCCTCCTCCTCCTCCCTCCCAATCCCCTTTCCTTTTGTGTCATGTCTTTTAGATTGTAAGCCTGTGGGCAGGGACTGTCAAGAAATACTTTTGTAAGCCGCCGTGAGAGCCTTTTTTGGCTGAATGGCGGCATAAAAATCCATAAATAAATAAAATAAATAAATAAATAAAATAAATGTATGCTCATTTCTTTTGTACCTAACTTTTGATGTGCTGGAATGGCCTATTGATTGCAATAAAATTAGTTGTGGCTACAGTGGAGCAAAATGATCAAGGGCTTATAATCATGATCACAATGCTTTCATTATTATTATTAAAATAATAATGATGAAATAAGGAGTTGCAGAATGGGGGGTTGTCTATACAGCTTCTTTACACTGACGTAAACGCGCAGATTCACGTTTTAGGACATATGACGCAGCCGTCCATTTGCCATAGCGCCAGATTTTTAATGTGAAAATGCACATATTCGTATTTGCGATTTACCACGACTTTTGGATCGACGTCCAAGTTTGCACCGCGTTAGAGTTATGTGTCATTGGGGGAGTTAAATCGCATTTTAACATGTGGGCAGAGCTTTCAGGGCAGGACAAAGTGATTGGCCGATTTCCTGCCTTCCCACCTATCGCGTCCTCCTCTGGCTGCCTCGTTCCTTCCCGCCATGTTCATTTTAAATTATTTGATTCTGCGGAGCTCTGCAGATAAAGCTTATAATATTAAACCAAGAGGGGGGAACAGGCAGCCAGAGGAAGGAGATGTGTTCAATCCCCGTCTCGCTCCTTGGAGAAAAGCCTCAGTTTTCTTTTTGGAGGGTTGTTGTTATGTTCATGCCTGTTCCTTCTGGCATCCACACGTGCTGGCAAGCTGACATGAGACACCCACATCAGTGAGACTTCTTTTATTGAGGAAATCACACGGTAGACCAGCTTAATGGTTACAGAGTCTCCAAAACACGCTTAAAGCTGAACAACGGTTAGGAAGCTTTAGTCTCTTTTTTTCTGAAACGATCCTTAAGGCAAACACTCGGAGAGTGGGGGGAGTGAATAGGGTACACCAATAACAGCTTTAGGCTTCTCCAGATGCCGCAAACGCTGGCACCTCAAAGGGACATGGCCAAGCTCTTAAAATGAAGTCCCAGGAAAGGTTGCTCTGAGCCACTAGAGCTGGGCAGAGAGATCTGCCACGCACTTGTCAGTCTCAGCCTACCACTACTGAGCTGACCCCATTACCATGACTTCAGGAAAGGTTAAGCCTCAGGCCCAGGAGTCCTATCCTTCTGCTAAGGACTGGGAACTCCTTGCCACCTGAGTCTGGTCACGAACACAGAATCCACAACATATGCAAGTCTAAGTCTATGAAAAGCCTCACTGCTTTTCATGGCACAGTTCTTAGATATCCCAAGTCCAAATAGCAAAGCGTCCATGTGCAGAGTGCTTTCAAAGTCCCAAGCGGAGATGGAATCCAAAGCAGGTCAGGCGTTGCGTCAAGAGATGAAACCTAGCAAAGCTTTTTCAGCTTTGCACCAGCCTTTAAGGCCTATTCAAAGTCACTTGACAGACAGGTCCTCTGACCTGTAAACCGTGCCCACGTGCCAAGAGGGCGGGATGTTACAACCCACTTCGAAGAGCGGCCCCCACCTTTTCCAAAACACTCTGAAGTTCCCAGAGAACCAGCCGCTTCAAGGCCGAAGCAAGGGAGTGAACCAGCTACTCCCATGGGAACTGCTTACAGAGATAAGCTTGCAGGGAACATCTGACATTCTCAAAGCATTTCCTAATAAATCTAACCACTAGGTACAAGGCCTGTACCTGACATTTCTCCTTTCAACGCGCTGCTTCCCCCCTCTTGCATCGTCTGCTGCCTTGTTCTCCCCCCTCTCAGTTTTTCTCTTATATGAATCTGCGGAGGTCCGCAGGTAAAATGTATAGCTTCGCTCCTCTCTCCTCCATAGCTTCGTATGTGCGCATGTGCGCATTAATAACTGCACTATAAAAATAATAATCAGGAGATAAATCGCTGTTGCTGCTTCAGTGTGACGCTCTTTGCCTAGATTTGAATCAAGGAAAATTCAGGTTTATATTCAATGAGGAGCAATCTTGTTGTCGTATAGACGGGGGCTGGGTCACTAATGCATGATGATCTTTAGAGCCCTTCATCCCACAGGTCAAATGCTGATTTGGGAGTGGTGATAGGAACAGTAGGACAGTTGTGCAAGATCAGACTGGAGGCCTCTCTAGTCCAGCAATTGTTTGCAAAGTGGCGAACCAGATGCCCCAATGGGAAGGCTACAAGCAGGACAGCGGTGCAGCAACACCTGCCCACTCCTATTTAAATGAATGGCTTTGTTTCAGAACCTGGAACACTGTGGCTTGAGGAGTCGAGACCTTTAAGAGCATAGGAAGAGCCCTGATGCTGGATCAAGCCCAGGTCCATCTAGCTCCTTCCTATCTCTCCTCTCTCATCTCACACTATTCCCCCGCTCGTCCTCTTCGCTCCTCTGATGCCATGTTTCTCGCCTGCCCAAGGGTCTCTACTTCCCTTGCTCGGCTTTGTCCATTCTCCTCTGCTGCCCCTTATGCCTGGAACGCTCTTCCAGAACATCTGAGATCCACAACTTCAATCGCAGCTTTTAAAGCTCAGCTAAAAACTTTTCTTTTTCCTAAAGCTTTTAAAACTTGATGTTGTGCGGACTTTACACTGTTAGTTTTACCCTACCCAGTGCCTGTTTACATTCTCTTCCCCTCCTTATTACTTTACTATGATTTTATTAGATTGTAAGCCTATACGGCAGGGTCTTGCGATTTGCTGTTTTACTCTGTACAGCACCATGAACATTGATGGTGCTATATAAATTAATAATAATAATAATAATAATAATAATAATAATAATAATAATTGGTCCAGCATTCTGGCCGCACAGTGGCCAACCCGTAGGAAACTCACAAGTAGGTCGGGTGAAAGTAGGACACCAGATGCTTTGGACTTCAACTCCCATCAGACCCAGCCAGCAGCGCCTGTGGTGGCTGATGATGGGATAGGTAATCCCAAAAATCTACAGGACACCAGATTGGGGGAGGCTGCTGTATGAATGAATGAATAGTTTGTTTGTAGCACAAAGACCATTACAAAATACAGAATTGCTCACATATAGCAACACACATTATTTAAAATATTCAAAATATTCAAGGTACAACCCTTTCTCAACCAAGGAGTCAGTCAGTGGGTCACTCTAGGGGTGCTCCATTTATCTGCAGCACCCACCCTTTGCTATCACGATGGTGACATACATGCCAAAGTCACAAGGATAATTTCAGTGATTACATTATAACCTAAAATGCTAGCAGTCAATATCTGGCACTATCAGATAGGTGGGATCTCTGATGATAGTTTATACAAAACTATTAAATCAAATGGTCCCCCTTACAATCTACGCAGACTTTGTTTAGAAAGTTATTTCTGATTTTTTGGGCTGCAGCCGCAAACTTTGCTACCTTAATGGGAGACTGCTGTAAAAAATTCATAAAAAAGATGCTCTTTGGTTGTAACTCCCTAATACGTACATACAAATCTGTAGTTGGAGATTGCCGTCAGATACCCTTGTCTTTGGAAAATTGTAAACAGAAATGCTGATCTCGCTGGACTTGCTCTGTGCTCGTATAATTGGATCTCATGAGTATTTTTTTTTTTTTACCATTGCAATAACATCTAAAATCCCAGTGACCCATTGGGACTTAGTAATGCTTTACTTAATTCCATAGCCTCACAGCTTTGCTCCAAAGGGTTAGAAGAAATAGGTTTTTTTTTTTTTTAAAAAAAAGCATTTGGCATTTGATGCCAGAAAAGAAAAGTGTGTGTGTGTGTGTGTGTGTGTGTGTGTGTTTGTGTGTAATCTACAGAAAAGCTATTATCATTGGCAGAGAGGAAGAGGTTTTCATAGTATTCATATTCCCATGTAACTAGATTGCTGATCCAGAGCATCTGGATGGATCTCCCACACTAGAGGCCTTCAAGAGGCAGCTGGACAACCATCTGTCAAGTATGCTGTAGGGTGGATTCCTGCATTGAGCAGGGGGTTGGACTCGATGGCCTTGTAGGCCCCTTCCAACTCTGCTATTCCATGATTCTATGATTCTATGACTTTTAATGCTAGTAGAGACACCACTTTTTGATGAAAGAACATTCCTGGCAAACTGCAGAGTCAATGATAACTAGCCTGATCCCCATAAATGATTAATTGTATATACTTTATATAAACAGCTGTCAGGTGGGTTGTAGCTTGAAATGGAACCCATCAACAGATCCTTGAGCAAACAAATGTGTGAGTAGCTGCTAGGTTGGGAACAAGGAAGCCACCTGGATTGGTGTGTTTGTTGCAGTCTTCGGTGATAAACCATCATGACAGCCTTCCCCAAACAGGTAATCTCCAAATTAGATGACTACAATGATTCTATGTGGGGCTGCCCTTGAAGACTGTTCAGAAGCTGCAGCTTGGGCAAAATGCAGCAACCACATTAATAACCGGGACCAGAAGATCTTAGCAAATAAGACCAACTCTGGCTGCCTGTATGCTTCTGAGCCCAGTTCAAGGTGCTGGTTTTAACCTGTAAAGCTTTTCACGGCCGTGCTGGCTGAAGTTTATTTATTTATTTATTTATTTATTACAGTTTAGGGTGACCAGATTTAAAAGAGGGCAGGGCACCTGCAGCTTTAACTGTTGTGATGAAGAGGGAATTTCACCAGGTTCTCCATATATACAAATGACACCTGCTGAAATTCCCTTTTCAATACAACTGTTAAAGATACAGGAGCCCTGTCCTCCTTTTCATATGGTCACCCTATCTCCCCCTGACCAGGGGGGGATCTACACTATTGCTTTTAAAGCGCTTTAAAGCACTTTGAAAACGTTTTGAAACCTGTGTATGCAGTGTGTCCTGGGCCCCAACAGTTGTCAAAACTGTTATAAAGCGATTTAAAGCAGTAGTGTAGAGATCCACCCCTGGAAGGGTAATAAAAGTTTCCAGTTCAGGCTGAGAAACGCCTGTCTCCACTGTGTCTTGGCTTTGTGGCTAGCAGTTAGGGTGACCCTATGAAAAGTAGGACAGGGCTCCTGTATCTTTAACAGTTGCATAGAAAAGGGAATTTCAGCAGGTGTCATTTGTATATATGGGGAACCTGGTGAAATTCCCTCTTCATCACAACAGTTAAAGTGCAGGAGCTATGCTAGAGTGACCAGATTTAAAAGAGGGCAGGGCACCTGCAGCTTTAACTGTTGTGATGAAGAGAAAATTTCACCAGGTTCTCCATATATACAAATGACCCCTGCTGAAATTCCCTTTTCTATGCAACTGTTAAAGATACAGGAACCCTGTCCTCCTTTTCATATGGTCACCCTAGGCTAGCTACACTTTGGGGCTAGCTACAGCGAGCACAGACCTTGCAGCAAAATGATGCTGCTTTAGTGGGAATTGAAGAACTTCTCAAGGATGTCAAAAGAAGAAGGGGAAAAAAAAGAAGTTTAAAAAGGAAAAAAATGGGCCAGTATTCTCATAATATTTTGGATATCTTCTCACCCAAACTAGGCTACCTTAGTATGAATGGATTTCTATTTCTTAGACCGATGAGCACAAATTCACTCACACTTACCTGTAATGGATGCATTTGGGCTTTGACAGGAATCACTCTGGTCTCTCTCTAGACTGCTTTCAGCTGTCATTTTGGGAGATCATTGACATAAGAAAATAGGATAACGTCGCTTGGCCGTTTTTAGCTATAAACAGTAGTGATGAACCCTGCGTATGTGTGTTCACCACTTTAATAATCAATGGCCTTAGCTAGACCTATCTGAAAGTCTGAGGGAGAGGAGGGGAATCCTCGCATTGCGATTAATGCGAGATCTCGCCCTCGTTTACACGTAAGGTGCGACGACCTCAGGAAGAGAGGTCATTTTTTATTTTTAAAGGAGACAGAGCGCACAAACGCTCGTGCGCAAATGTAATTAATTTTTTTTAAATAAACTGCTTTCCCTGTTCCCCCCACCCTACCCCTGATGGGGCAGCTCCCAGCTCCGCGCGAGTAATTGCGTGGAGCTGGGTAAACCCGCAGAAACGGGCCACATGCTCCATGGTCTCGGGCTTAGGCTGAGTGGGAATCTACACTGATGTTATTCTAACGTTTTGAATGGGTTACTGTGACGCACAGCGTCACGTGACCCTGGGTCTCCAACATTGTAAATGAGTTGTACTTGCCGGTTCTATTTCTTAGTTCCAGCGCGGCTACAGATTCATGTGCCTCGTTCTACCGGTAATTTTCCTCTCCCTCTTCTCTGGGAGTAGCAGAGCTGCTGGGTTTGCTCCGCCCACTTCCTGTTCTCCTTCCTTCGCCCTGTTTGCTGTCTTATCTGCTACAGCAGATAAATCACACCAGCGTTATACTGTGCAATCACTGGCAATTGCATGCAAAGGACTCAGAAGTTTTCCACCTTAGAATCTGCTTTGATTGTGAAGTAGCCCCATGCATCCAGTGTTAATTGTGCTCCCTTTGCAAAAGATTCGCCCGAGCCGCTGCTGTGGGCGCAGGAGCAGGATTTTAAACAAATGCTTACATCTGCGTAAGCTTTATAGATAAAGACACCAAAATTGGCACAGTAATTCAAATACCAAATTTGAATCGAATTGGGTCATCGGTTGATTTTTTTATGATTTTATTTAACATTTTCCCCCTCTTTGCAAAGGAGCTGAGGAGCGCTGAAAGGATCGCTATAGCTCCATGCAGGAAAATTAACAAGGGTCTCTGCTCCCAGTCCAAAACGGGGCTGCTGCTAAAACTTTTCGATTTGGTCTCTCATCCAAACCCTGACCAGACCCAGCCCAGCTTAGCTCCACCAAAGTGGCTGGCTCCTATGCATTCAGGCAATTCCCTGGGACTTGTGTTAAGAAGTTTTGGGAAGGGGTTTGTGTGTGCTTATGACTATTGCCCTGCACTGCTGGCTAGGAATGAGGCAGGCAGTGGGCGGAGCAAACCCAGCAACTCTGCTACTCTCAGAGAAGAGGGAGAACAACAGAAAGGATTTCACAATGTGCCTTGCAGTAACGTTACAGCTAAACGTAAGTCACGCTAGTGTGCCCCGTGATACAGAGAACCGATACAGAGAACCACGTTAGAAAGGGACACCAGCAACATTATAAGACTAGTGTAGATCCGGCCTGAGACCGCAGAAAAAACACACCCAAAGTGTAGGGCTGTATCCCGGGACAAGGGAGGGATGATCCCTCCCTGATCCCGGGATCCCCTGTGCATCATGTGGATGCACAGGGACAATCCCAGGGTTCGCCCTGGGATATAGCCTGGTCTAGCTAAGGCCAACGTCCGTGACTGTCCTGGTCCTTCACAGCTATAGTCTTCTTGAGAGTAGGAAAGTCATGCTTCTCATGCCCACTGGTCACAGCCAGCAAGACTCAATCCTGTTCTTCCCGTTCACTTCTCCTAAAGCTATAGCATGGACCCAAGCCAGTGTCTAGACATGTGGGTCAGAGAAATGCTGAGCTAGGCTTTGAATTCAAGATGAAATGGTCCAAGATAGAGCAAGGGAGCATAGGCATGACGGCTTAGTGTGACATGTGAAAGGTGTTTGTGGGTTGTTCATGTTTACAAACTATAGTTTGTTAGGATGGCTGGGTTCACACAACACAGCAACCCATACTCAACCTTGAATGTGGATTCTCGCACCCTTACCAGGCTTAATTCTTCTGGAGTCTTTCCATGTTCACTGTGGGCTTCTTTAGATGGTGACCAATGGCAACCACATGATTTATAATTGAAAACTTTCCATCTGGGAAATGCTCCATAAAGTTCAATGAAACAGTGCCATCTTGTGGCGGTATTATAACACAATGTCAACTTTACACACTGGCGATATCCCATGATAACTTTAAATGGTGCATTATCTCTGATGTTTTTAAAAGCAAGATTACCAGGGTAAGGTGCGGGAGACGTCCTGGAGGTTGATGGTGTTCATGTAAAGGAACCACAAACTTCAGTGAGTGGCTAATCATAAATAAATCACTCATATAGAGAAGCTCATAGAGTCAGAAGGTTGAAGCTTTGGATTATGGGTAACCAGCATACTCTGAATCCTATTATTGCTGCTGCTTCTCTTCTTCCTTCCAGGACTAGTGATCCCACTCATCCAAAGAATGTGGATTGAATGGAGCAGTGTCAAAATGCAACTTAGTCAATCAGATTTGGAGATATGATGACATCACTTAAGGCAATGGCAAGTGATGGCAAGTGATCACATGGAAAATGAATGAATGAACATTTTGGCAGGAAGTGCTGAAAAAATTGCTGATAAGGAGAGGCGTTTTTCAACACTCTCAGTACTGAGCGAATTTATATAAGAGTCGAAGCAGAGAGGAGAATGTAGCTCAGTTGCTGACAACATGCCTGGCACGCAGAAGGTCCCAGGTTCGATACCCGGCTTCTCCAGGAAGGGCATGGAAAGAATCCTGCCTGAAACCCTGGAGAACTGCTGCCTGACAATACCATCTAGCCTGACAATACCAGGCTAGATGGACTCAGCATTTAGCAGTTTTCTATGTTCCTATGAATCAAGCATATATATGAACATGTTTATGCCTGATCCATATTTGACTTCCCTTTTTTCTGTCTAAATATGCCTTCAATCGCACCTTTAACCTGCAAAATGATAGGACCAGTTTAAATTTTAATAGTCCTAAGAACATAGAATAGAATAATAGAATAGCAGAGTTGGAAGGGGCCTACAAGGCCATTGAGTCCAACCCCCTGCTCAATGCAGGAATCCACCCTAAAGCATCCCTGACAGATGGCTGTCCAGCTGCCTCTTGAAGGCCTCTAGTGTGGAAGAGCCCACAACCTCACCAGGCAACTGATTCCATTGTCGTACTGCTCTGTCAGGAAGTTTTTCCTGATGTCCAGCTGGAATCCAGCTTCCTTTAACTTGAGCCCGTTATTCCGTGTCCTGCACTCTGGGAGGATCGAGAAGAGATCCTGGCCCTCCTCTGTGTGACAACCTTTGAAGTATTTGAACCTTTTAAGTATTATCTTCAAACATAATGGGACATAGGCTCGGATTAAAGGGACATCCCTCTAAACTGAGCCTTTGTTCTATGATGTTGTGCAGACTTCTACTGTTACTTTCTACTGTTAGTTTTTCCCTACCCTGTGCCTGCTTACCCTACCCTGTACCTGTTTGCATTCTCTTCCCCTCCTTATTGTTTTACTAAGATTTTATTAGATTGTAAGCCTATGCGGCAGGGTCTTGCTATTTACTGTTTTACTCTGTACAGCACCATGTACATTGATGGTGCTATATAAATAAATAAATAAATAATAATAATAATAATAATAATAATAATAATAATAATAATTAAGTTTGGAGTTTCTCAGGACTATTAAGATCTAAACCAGTCCTACCATTTTGCAGGTTAGAGGTGCAACCGTATTTAGATGGGGCGGGGGAAACTCCGACAAGTCCCAGCGTTCCCTAGGCAGCTTTGCACCTTAAATTCTGCATGGTGTTAACTTCCAGCAAATGCTTGATAGAACTTTAGTTCTCCTGGTGTTGCGCGTTCACTCTGTTTTTCGTCAATGGGTAACAGTGAACCTTGGAGGATGGAGGAGGCGCTGAGTCACTCCGTGACCACAATGTTCTTTGAGGACTAGAATCAATGAGCTGTCACCGTCTTCGTCCTGTTGTGTTCTTTCAGGATGTAATGGCAAAGAGAATCGCCCCCCCTCCCCTCCCCTCCCCTCCGTTGAAAATCATAACATATCCTTTGCTTTTAATCCTCTTATCTCAAATATACTTCTGGCCTGCATTGACAGATTTAATTAATCTGAGCATTTTCTTTGTTGTGGCGTTTTAACGTCATGCATAACCGAGCAGATGCCTTTGTGCTTTTAATATTCTTTAGCCTATCGGCAAATCATGGGTTGTGTAATGAATCTCTTGGCCGTATTCCCACTTGGACATAGCTTTGGGTTTCATTTTATTTTTGAAAGAAACGTTTGGCCCGCTGGCATTCTAAGGCAGGCATGGGGCGCCTCGGGATGATGGAGGCTTCCACTCCCCCTGCAAGCTCCACCTGCTCCCCTCCTTAAGCCCCGCCCCCTGGAGACTATTGGAGGCTTGAGCTGGGAAAGGGAATCTCACAGAATCTATCGGGAGGATTCCAACGCCCGATGCAAGGTACAGGAAAGGAAGAACCATTTTCCTAGTCTGATTTACTCTTGGTCAGCCCCAGGCCATAGCAAGACGGGGTGATATCCCGGGGATCGTGTTCAGAGGAGGGCAACCAGGATGATCAGGGGTCTGGAAACAAAGCCCTATGAAGAGAGACTGAAAGAACTGGGCATGTTTAGCCTGGAGAAGAGAAGATGGAGGGGAGACCTGATAGCACTCTTCAATTACTTCAAAGGTTGTCACACAGAGGAGGGCCAGGATCTCTTCTCGATCCTCCCAGAGTGCAGGACACGGAATAATGGGCTCAAGTGACAGGAAGCCAGATTCCGGCTGGACATCAGGAAAAACTTCCTGACTGTTAGAGCAGTACGACAATGGAATCAGTGACCTAGGGAGGTTGTGGGCTCTCCCACCCTAGAGGCCTTCAAGAGGTAGCTGGACAACCATGGCCTTGTAGGCCCCTTCCAACTCTGCTATTCTATGATTCTACGATTGTCTCTGTGCGTCCACATGTCGCACAGTGGATCCTGGGAGCAGGGAGGGATGACCCTACCCTTTTTTCTCAGTTTTTCCACAGTCTCGGGATGATCCCGAGACTGTGGAAAGTGTGGCCCGCCGTTGTGGTTTGTCCCGACTCCTTGCAAGTAACCGCGAAGAGCCAGGAGCTGGGCACAGGGCACAGAGCTCCTCAAGAGCTCTGTGCCCATCAGGGGTGGGGTGGGGTGGGGTGAGCAGGGAAAGTATTTTTTTTTAAAAAAAACCTACTAACCTTTTGCGCACGAGCGTTTGTGCGCTCCGTCCCCTTTAACAACAACAACAAAATGGTGGCCGCGATGTTGCGCACCGCGTGTTAACCAGGGCGACGATCTCGCGATCAAAAAATCGTGAGATTGTCGCCCTACAGCCCTCTCGTCTAGCTGAGGGCTCAGAGTCCCTCTTGGCATCCTGCCTCACCTTGAAAGGCAATAGTCCTTCCAGACAGTGCATGGTTAAACTATGGAATTCGTTACCGCAAGATGTAGTGCCAGCTTCCAAATTGGATGGCTTTAAAAGGGGATTCATATTAAGAAAAATATTAAGAACACACACAACAAAGCAGATGCCTCTTTAGACCGTCATTTCACTAAGTGCAAACGTCTTGCAGTCTTATATAAGAATACGGTAGTGTAAAGTTTATTACTAGAGATCTACCAGACCGATTTTGCTCATTTTTTAAAAAAACTGAAGCTTGAGCATTGTAGATGTGCAGAAACTTTAAAAAGTTCTGAAAAGTTCAAAGCTCGAGCTTTATTAGATAAAAGAGTATATTTCCACGTCCTGGCCAGGAGCCTGTGGTGGTCAGGCAAGTACAGCTCCCATGTAGCGCTGCATCGCACAGGTGCACAGGGAGAAAAACACAAAGGCAGGGATGGGGGTAGTTTTTGGGCTTTGTGAGTTGAGCCTGCTCTTGGGGCAGCCATATTTGTGGGCCGGGGGTGGTGGTGGAGGCAGAGGTGGCAAACGTTCTGAGGCAGCGGCGAAAGACGGGAAGAAACAGTTCAAGCTGCCCTCTTTTAAATCTGGTCACTCTAGTATAGCTCCTGCAGCTTTAACTGCTGTGATGAAGAGGGAATTTCACCAGGTTCCCCATGTATACAAATGACACCTGCTGAAATCCCCATTTCTATGCAACTACTAAAGATACAGGAGCCCGGTCCTCCTTTTCATATGGTCACCCAATTTCAACAGATTACTTTGCTTAAGATGAATAGGGTGACCATATGAAAAGGAGGACAGGGGTCCTGTATCTTTAATAGTTGCATAGAAAAGAGAATTTCAGCAGGTGTCATTTGTATATGTGGAGAACCTGGTGAAATTCCCTCTTCATCACAACAGTTCTACTTCCCTTGCTCGGCTTCGTCCATTTTCTTCTGCTGCCCCTTACGCCTGGAACGCTCTTCCAGAACATTTGAGAACTACAAGTTCAATCGCAGCTTTTAAAGCTCAACTAAAAACTTTTCTTTTTCCTAAAGCTGTTAAAACTTGATGTTGTGCGGACTTTCTACTGTTAGTTTTACCCTACCCTGTGCCTGCTTACTCTACCCTGTGCCTGTTGGCATTCTCTTCCCCTCCTTATTGTTTTACTATGATTTTATTAGATTGTAAGCCTATGCGGCAGAGTCTTGCTATTTACTGTTTTACTCTGTACAGCACCATGTACATTGATGGTGCTATATAAATAAATAAATAAATAAATAATAATAATAATAATAATAATAACAACAACAATAAGCTGCCCTCTTTTAAATTTGGTCACTCTAGTATAGCTCCTGCAGCTTTAACTGCTGTGATGAAGAGGGAATTTCACCAGGTTCCCCATATATACAAATGACACCTGCTGAAATCCCCATTTCTATGCAACTATTAAAGACACAGGAGCCCGGTCCTCCTATATGGTCACCCTAGCTCCGATGGCTATGTGCTACCTCCAGTATCAGAGGCAGTAAGCCTATGTACACCAGTTGCTGGGGAACATGGGTGGGAGGGTACTGTTGTACTCCTGTCCTGCTTGTAGGTTTCACGTGGGCAGCTGGTCAGGCACTGTGTGAACAGAATGTTGGACTAGAAGGACCCTTGGTCTGATCCAGCATCAGGGCTCTACTAATGTTCAGACATTCAATGTCATTCTTTTCTCTGTGTAGACAGTCTTTTCCTGTATAGCACCATGTACATTGATGGTGCTATATAAATAATGATAATAATAATAATAATAATAATAATAATAATAATAATAATAATAATAAGAAGGATCTGCCCAATTGCTTAGGTCATCACCCAAGGCCATTTCTGGTCTATCAACCCCAACGGCAGCCTTGAAAAGCAATTGAATGAGATAGCGGTGAGCCCTGTTTCAATCTGTTTTGTGAATGGTTCAGTAGCCGTAATTTTCAGCAGTTGCTTTATTGAGGATGTTTTATTAAAAATGATGGCCAGGGCTTTGTGTATGACTTTGATTTTATGACACTGGCTTTGCTGTTCTCTTTTAGGGATGAGGTTTTATCCTGATGCTTTCGGTTTTTTTTTAGGTTTTATTGCGCTGTGGGTGATTTCATTTGTTGGCCACCTTGAACTTCCGAGGAACGGCAGAGCAGAAGGTGTCTAAAATCAATCGATCAATCTTTGAGGGATGTATATGTGGGTGGGCGGAAGGGCGCTGCGTCTTGTCCGTAGTGTGGGGGAAACTTTATAGTGTTTCGTCCCTTAGGAGTAATTGGCCAGAGGCTGCATGCTGGTAGTGGGTGGAGCTAAAGCCCAAAGTCGGTATGGACACCCCTTCTCTCTCTCTCTCTCTCTCTCTCTGTCTCTCTCTGACCTTAGCTAGACCTACCTGTTATTGCGCAATGGAGGGGTGAAGATCTCGTGATGTTTTTATTGCGAGATCCCCGCTCTGTTTACACGTAGCGCGCGATGACCTCAGAGGGACAGGCGTCGCACCCGCCATTTTGTTTTTTGTTTTTAAAGGGGAAGATGGGCACGAGCGCTTGTGCGCAAAAGGTAAGTTGTTGTTATTTTTTTTTAAAAAAATTCCCTGCTCCCCCCACCCACCCCACCCCTGATGGGTGCAGTGCTCCTGAGGAGCTCTGTGCCCCATGTGCGGGTCCTGGCTCCTCGCAAGGAACTGCGAGGAGCTGGGACAAACCGCGATGCCTGGCCACACTTTCATGAGGAGCTGGGACCTGCACACTTTTCAAATACTTAAAAGGTTGTCACACAGAGGAGGGCCAGGATCTCTTCTTGATCCTCCCAGAGTGCAGGACACGGAATAATGGGCTCAAGTTACAGGAAGTCGGGTTCCGGCTGGACATCAGGAAAAACTTCCTGACTGTTAGAGCGGTACGACAATGGAACCAGTTACCTAGGGAGGTGGTGGGCTCTCCCACCCTATGGGCCTTCAAGAGGCAGCTGGACAACCATCTGTCAGGGATGCTTTAGGGTGGATTCCTGCATTGAGCAAGGGGTTGGACTTGATGGCCTTTTAGGCCCCTTCCAACTCTACTATTCTATGATTCTATGGGGCACAGAGCTCCTCAGGAGCACTGCGCCCATCGGGGTGGGGTGGGGTGGAGCAGTGAAATCTTTTTTTTAAAAACCAACAACTTACCTTTTGCGCACAAGGGCTCGTGCCCATCTTCCCCTTTAAGAACAAAAACAAAATGGCGGAAGCGACGCCTGTCCCTCTGAGGTCGTCGCGCGCTGCATGTAAACAGAGGGGGGATCTAGTGAAAAAAACGGGCCTAAAGGGTACGGTGAGATCCTGGGGCAAGGGAGGGATCATCCCTCCCTGATCCCAGGGTCCCCTGTGTATCATGTGGATGCACAGGGAAGATCACGGGGATCGCCCCAGGATTTTGCCCCGTCTACCTATTGCCTCCCTCTCTCTCTGACATCTACTTTTCTCTCTTTCTGAGACTCTTTCCCATCTTTCTGCCTCTGACTCCTCACCCAGTAGGGTCTGAGCTGATCACCCACAGGGGTCTTTCCCCTCCTTATTCCTTTACTCTGTTTTGCTGCCTGTCCCTATTTTCACCTCCTTCCTTCCTGCTCTTCCTCTGGGCTTCCGCCATCTGCATAAAATTAAACCAGTGGTGAGCGGACGCATGTGTTTCTTGGGATGTACGTTGTCCACCCATGTTTAGTGCACGCACATGAAAATACACACATATGGACATGTCATGGGCCAGGACCCTGAACCCTTGTCCTCGGGGTGTGTGTGTGTGTGTGTCCCCCGATCCCTTGCCCTCAGAAGAAGACACTCCAGAGTTAATGGTGGCAGAAGTGGAGTCATCACTCAAAGGTGTCACGTAGTTTCTACCTTCCAAGAACCCGTTCTCCAGAAAGATCATTGGGGAGGGCTTCCCTGTGTCCTGAGGAGGTCGCATTGCCACCCTCAGACTGTGAAGACCCCTGCCAGGAGGACACTCACACATCGTTGTAGCCAGAGGCTGCTGAATAAGGCCAGGCACCTTTCAGAGACAAGGTCTCAGTCGGTGCGGAGGTGGAACCAGTCATGCATCCGATGAAGTCGACAGCATCCACGAAAGCTTACGCCAGGATAAATGTGTTAATCTTTACGGTGCCACAACACTCTCTGCTGATGTTGGAATGAGTTTTTCCAGCTTCTAGTGAGGAGCTGTAGAATAATTTGTCCAGGACTGAAGCCCTCCAAAGAGCTCAGCTCACTCCCACTTAAATCTGATTTCAGCCTTCCCTGCGGCTTTGCTAATCAATTCTGCAACGCAATATCAAATGATCCAAGCACATTGTGTGTGCGTGTATGCACACGCGTGCATGTCTGTATATATGTGAAAGCTCAATCCCTTCCAATCAGGATTGAGAGCAGGAGGCAGCAAGCTGAAGGCCACCAGGAACATCTCACAAGCTGAAGAGCTGCCAGGTCACTTCCCTCTTCTAATGGGCTGCAATTAGCATAATTTGCATAGGGTTTTTGTGGGCATGGCAGGTGCCGGCCTTCAGGTAGATTATGTTACCAGATCTGTATGCAACTGCACTCTTTCAGGAGGCCTCCCTCAATTTAATGCCCTCCAGATGTGTTGGAATGCAACACCAGGTTGGGAAGGCTGTTTAAAGTACAGAAATTGGGACAGATAGTGTACTATCCAACTTTTAAAAGAGCATTTTTTGAGGGTGACCCTATGAAAAGGAGGACCGGGCTCCTGTATCTTTAACAGTTGCATAGAAAATGGAATTTCAGCAGGTGTCATTTGTATATATGGAGAACCTGGTGAAATTCCATCTTCATCACAACAGTTAAAGGTGCAAGAGCTATACTAGATGGCCAGATTTAAAAAAGGGCAGGGCACCTGCAGCTTTAACTGTTGTGATGAAGAGGGAATTTCACCAGGTTCCCCATATATACAAATGACACCTGCTGAAATTCCCTTTTCAATACAACTGTTAAAGATACAGGAGGCCTGTCCTCCTTTTCATAGGGTCACCCTAATTTTTTTAAGATTTTTTTTAAAAAAGAGAAAAAGCAAATTCTACGCAGCTGTCATGATTCCAAGCCTTCCCACTGCTGCGAGACAATAGAGACATCTGCACATAATCCACAAAGCTTTATTCAACAAATAAAATCTCTTCTTACCCGAAGGGAGTGTGAGTGCTGGAAGCTATTCTCTAAGCTTATTTTGATTAACAAAGCTAACCCGATGTCTTCAACTAAAGCAGGACTGTTTCCTACAGTCCAACAGTCATTTTATCTCAAGGAGGGTCTTTCTGGAAAAGCCTCTCACGAGCCACTAACCTAAGGGACCACCTCCCACCTCCTCTCAACTCTGACTGCTGGACCCTGCGGCAGACTCTGGGATCTGTCAACTCTGATGTCCCACCCACCCCAGACAGAGGTTGAGTTCCCAGGAGTGTGTGTGTGTGGTGGGGGGAATGGACTCTGAGCCATCTTCATTCCCACTGATAAGCTCCTGGGAAGATTCATCCTTGACTCCTGATGAGTCTTGGAGAATCTCCTCTCCCGCTTCCTATGTTATTTATTTATTCATTACATTTCTATACCGCCCAATAGCTGGAGCTCTCTGGGCGGTTCACAAAAATTAGAAACATTCAAAGTATAAAACAACAGTATAAAACCATAATATAAAACACAATATAAAAGCTCAACCAGATCAAAACAGCAGCAATGCAAAATTACAAATTTAAAACACCAAGTTAAAATTTATTTATAGACTGTTAAAATGCTGGGAGAATAAAAAGGTCTTCACCTGGCATCTAAAAGCATATAATGTAGGTGCCAAGCGAATCTCCTTAGGAAGCTCATTCCACAACTGGGGTGCCATAGCAGAGAATGCCCTCCTCCTGGTAGCCACCTGCCCCACTTCCTTTGGCAGGGGCTCGCGGAGAAGGACCCCTGAGGATGACCTTAGGGTCCAGGCAGGTACATACGGGAGGAGGCGTTCCTTCAGATAGCCTGGCCCCAAGCCGTTTAGGGCTTTAAATGTTAATACCAGCACTTTGAATCGGGCCCGGACCTGGACTGGCAGCCAATGAAGCTGGGAAAGGACTGGCGTGATGTGGTCTTGTCGACCAGTCCCTGTTAGTAACCGTGCTGCCTTGTTTTGTACCAGTTGAAGTTTCCGGACCGTTTTCAAAGGCAGCCCCACGTATAACGCATTGCAGTAATCCAAACGAGAGGTTATCAGAGCATGGATAACTGTAGCTAGGTTATCTCCATCCAGATAAGGGTGCAGTTGGTATATCAGCCTAAGCTGATAAAAGGTGCTCTTTGCCACTGAGTTCACCTGTGCCTCAAGTGACAGTTCTGGATCCAAGAGCACCCCCAAACTACGGACTCGATCCTTTAGGGAGAGTGCAACCCCGTCCAGGACAGGGCAAACATCACCTTGTCGGACAGATGAACCACCTGCGAACAGTACCTCCGTCTAGTCTGGACTGAGTCTCCATTTATTAGCCCTGGTAAATTTGGCTGGTAAATTTCTCGTTCCTCTTCCTCCTCCTCCTCCTCCTCCTCCTCCTCCTCCTCCTCCTCCTCCTTTTCGTCAGATTCTGGGGATGATTCACCCCCTTTCCCCAATCCCCTTTCCTCACACTAAGGAGAACAGGCCTTATACAGACAATAGCATTGCAAAGGGTCCTGGGAACATCTCTTGGATTGGGAGTGGGGAAGGATTAACGCCTAATAAGCAGCTATATGTTTTAACACTTTGAGAATGGGAGGAACCCCCATACATCCAGTATGGAATTGCTCCCCTAACTGTTTCACAGGAGCCAGTGGTGCAGTTAGGACTGGACCTCAGGGCCAAGTTCTATAGACCCGAATGACCAGAGAGCAGCGAGGTTGCAGAAACAAACTCCATTTTATTCCTGCATGACGGTGCAACGATTTAAGTGAGCTTAAAATGCGAAACCGCGCATGCTCAGAGGGTTTTTGTTTTCTTAAGCAGGATGGCCAAACATTCTAACATCTAAACAGGGGCCTTCCAGAGGTTTGGGACTTCAACTCCCATCAACCCCAGACAGCATGGTTAATGATCAGGAATGCTGGGAGTTGCAGTCCAAAACATCTGGAAAGCCCTGGGTTGGGGAAGGCTGAGATGAGGAACGTAGAAGCAGTTGTGAAGAAGCATGGGATGGAGGGGGCAGAGGGAAATGTGAGTGGTGGGAGGGAATCTACACGTCGTACTGAAGGCGCTTGTATGCGCCCCCAGTACGCCCCCAAAACGATGGTGTAGATTCCTGCCTACCTGCAGCCCAGAAGAGACGGAGGAGGAGGAGGCTGGGGAATCCGGCCGCGTCCTTTCCGCCTCCTCCCTGCCGGCCTCCTGCTGCCGGGGTAAGAGCGACCTGGGTCGGAGAGCTCGGCTTCCGCCGAGCTCTCCGACCCGGGTCGCTTTTACCCCGGCAGCAGGAGGCCAGTGGGGAGGTGGCGGGGAGGCGGCAGGGAGGCGGCGGCAAGGACATGGCCGGATTCCCCAGCCTCCTCCTCCTCCGTCTCTTCTGGGCTGCAGGTAGGCAGGAATCTACACCATCGTTTTGGGGGCGTACTGGGGGCGTATACAAGCGCCTTCAGTACGACGTGTAGATTCCCTGTATTCTTTACAACTGAAGTGGTACATGTGGTCATCTAAAGGGGTTCCCCATAAGGCGAAGAAGTCCAGGGTTTAAAATTTCCTGGCTCCACCGCTGACGGAAGGGAACGACAGCCTGGAGGCTTTGGTAGGTTGATCACATTATTTCAGAGAGCCTGGCGTGAGCTTTCTACTGTCAAGAAGAGGAGTTCCTGGTAAAACGCCCCATCTCTTTTGGATTCTCCATGCAGAAACTCTGTTGATATTCTCTAAGCTCTTCCGCTGACTGATAAGAGAAGGAGCGCTCAGCCCTTATCAGCAGGGATGTGACTCAGTTTCTGACACTTGTGGATTTGAGTGGAGGCAAGGACACGCTGCTCTCCGAAGGGAGATGCTTCTAAGATGGGGTACTGAAGGTGCAGCATAGGCAGTGTGGTGTAGTGGTTAAAGTGTCGGACTAGGAGTCGGGAGATCCGGGTTCTAGTCCTCACTCACCCATGGAAACCTACTGGGTGACTTTGGGCCAGTCACAGACTCTCAGCCCAACCCACCTCACAGGGTTGTTGTTGTGAGGATAAAATGGAGAGGAGGAAGATTATGTACGCCTCCTAGGGTTCCTTAGAGGAAACTGTAATCGTTTGGATTACTGCAATGCGTTATACATGGGGCTGCCTTTGAAAACAGTCCGGAAGCTTCAGCTGGTACAAAACAGGGCAGCACGGTTACTAACAGGGACTGGCTCACAAGACCACATCACCCCAGTCCTCTTCCAGATTCATTGGCTGCCAGTCCAGGTCCGGGCCCGATTCAAAGTGCTGGTATTGACATTTAAAGCCCTAAACGGTTTGGGGCCAGGTTATTTGAGGGAAGGCCTCCTTCCACATGTACCTGCCCAGACCTTAAGATCATACAAACGAGAAGGATCTTGGAATTGTTGTAGATCGCAAGCTGAATATGAGCCAACAGTGCGATATGGCTGCAAGAAAGGCCAATGCTATTTTGGGCTGCATTAATAGAAGTATAGCTTCCAAATCACGTGAGGTACTGGTTCCTCTCTATTCGGCCCTGGTTAGGCCTCATCTAGAGTATTGCGTCCAGTTCTGGGCTCCACAATTCAAGAAGGACGCAGACAAGCTGGAGCGTGTTCAGAGGAGGGCAACCAGGATGATCAGGGGTCTGGAAACAAAGCCCTATGAAGAGAGACGGAAAGAACTGGGCATGTTTAGCCTGGAGAAGAGAAGATGGAGGGGAGACATGAGAGCACTCTTCAAATACTTAAAAGGTTGTCACACAGAGGAGGGCCAGGATCTCTTCTCGATCCTCCCAGAGTGCAGGACACGGAATAACGGGCTCACGTTAAAGGACGCCAGATTCCAGCTGGACATCAGGAAAAACTTCCTATTATTATTATTATTATTATTATTTATTTATTTATTTATTTATTTATATAGCACCATCAATGTACATGGTGCTGTACAGAGTAAAACAGTAAATAGCAAGACCCTGCCGCATAGGCTTACAATCTAATAAAATCATAGTAAAACAATAAGGAGGGGAAGAGAATGCAAACAGGTACAGGGTAGGGTAAGCAGGCACAGGGTAGGGTAAAACTAACAGTAGAAAGTAACAGTAGTTTTAAAAGCTTTAGGAAAAAGAAAAGTTTTTAGTTCAGCTTTAAAAGCTGCGGTTGAACTT
Source organism: Elgaria multicarinata webbii (assembly GCF_023053635.1). Classification (NCBI taxonomy): domain Eukaryota; kingdom Metazoa; phylum Chordata; class Lepidosauria; order Squamata; family Anguidae; genus Elgaria; species Elgaria multicarinata. The sequence goes on from NC_086178.1 coordinate 5,732,606, forward strand.
GTAGTTCTCAAATGTTCTGGAAGAGCGTTCCAGGCGTAAGGGGCAGCAGACGAAAATGGACGAAGCCGAGCAAGGGAAGTAGAGGCCCTTGGGCAGGCGAGAAACATGGCATCAGAGGAGCGAAGAGCACGAGCGGGGCAATAGTGTGAGATGAGAGAGGAGAGATAAGAAGGAGCTAGACCGTGAAAAGCTTTGTTGTTCCTGACTGTTAGAGCAGTACGACAATGGAATCAGTTGCCTGGTGAGGTTGTGGGCTTTCCCACACTAGAGGCCTTCAAGAGGCAGCTAGACAACCAACTGTCAGGGATGCTTTAAGGAGGATTCCTGCACTGAGCAGGGGGTTGGACTCGATGGCCTTGTAGGCCCCTTCCAACTCTGCTATTCTTTGATTCTATGATTCTATGATTCTATCCACAGGGGTCCTTCTCCGTGAGCCCCTACCAAAGAAAGTGAGGCAGGTGGCTACTAGAAGCAGGGCCTTCTCCGCTGTGGCACCCCGGTTGTGGAATGAGCTCCCCAGAGAGGTCCGCCTGGCGCCTATATTGGACTCCTTTCGTCGCCAGCTGAAGACCTTTTTATTCTCTCAGTATTTTAACACTTAATTTTAACTTAAATTTAAATTTTACTGTTCTAACTCTGTATTTTAATCTTATATCAATTTTGCTGCGTGGTTTTATCCTGCTTGTGCTTTTTATACTGTATTTTGCATTTGTGCTTTTAACCTGTTGGTTGTTTTATTATGGTTTTAATTTTTGTGAGCTGCCCAGAGAGCTTCGGCTATTGGGTGGTACAAAAATGTAATAAATAAATAATAAATAAATAAATAAAAAGGCAGGATATAAATGCAATAATAAATAAATAAATAAATAAATAGGCAAGTAGCAAAAATAATACAGCAGGCAGCAACCGGGTGGCCATGGAGGGAGGGGAAAGGACAAAAGAGGCTGCAGATTAACATAAAATGTACTCGAGCTAATTCATAGATGTAAATGTAGACATAATGATAAGAACATAAAGTGTTGGTTATCACCTTTAAAGCCCTACATGGTTTGGGTGCAGGTTACCTGCGGGATCGCCTTCTCCCGTACAATCTGCCCCGCACACTCAGGTCCTCTGGGAAGAATTTACTCCAGCCAACCAAAACAAGGCTGACAACTGTTACCCTGAGGACCTTCTCTTCTGCTGCCCCCAGACTGTGTAACGGCCTGCCGGAGGAGATTTGTCAGCTTAAAGCTCTCTCAGAGTTTAAGACAACTGTAAAGACTAGTCTCTTCCGGCAGGCCTACCTGGATGAACGTTAAACCTAAGAATTTTAAGATGCTGTGATTGTTATTTTACTATTGTATTGGTTTTATATGCTCTTTTAGCTGGTGCAGGGAGGTCTGAGCAAATAACACCGATTCTGGCCCGCTTGCATTGGCTGCCTATACATTTCCGAGCCCAATTCAAGGTGCTGGTTTTAACCTATAAAGCCCTACATGGCTTGGGACCACAATACCTGATGGAACGCCTCTCCTGACATGAACCTACCCATACACTGCACTCAACATCTAATGTCCTCCTCCGAGTGCCTACTCCGAGGGAAGCTCAGAGGATGGCAACAAGGGAGAGGGCCTTCTCGGTGGTGGCCCCCCGACTGTGGAATGATCTCCCCGATGAGGCTCACCTGGTGCCAACACTGTTATCTTTCAGGCGCCAGGTCAAGACTTTTCTCTTCTCCTAGGCATTTTAACAGCATTTTAACAGCATTTTAACAGCATTTAACAACGTTAAGTTTGTTTTTAATGGACCCCAGAATTGTTTTTTTAAATGGATACTGTTGTTTTTATACTGTTTTTATGTTTCTGATGGTTTTTTAAATCTGGTATACTTTTTAATGTTTACTATGTTTAACTGTTGTAAACCGCCCAGAGAGTTTCAGCTGTGGGGCAGTATATAAATGTAATAAATAAATAAATAATAAATAAATAAATAAATCAGAGCTACCAAGAGAGACTTTTCCCAGGGTTGCATGAAAACTCAGATGGTATGATTGGAAGATAATCCGTGCAAGTTCTTTCTTGTCTGATTTTAGACATAGCGAATGGAGCTCTTGCAGCTTAATCTGTATTTGATATAGCCCTTCACACTGCCACACACCATTTGCCTTTATTACAGCTTTCCATATCCCACGATACAGTCAATAATGTGTCTCCCGTCCAATAAAAAGGGCCATTAATATGATTCACAGCTAATTGTTGCTGGGAGTTGCACAGAACTCTCAGCGGGGGAGAAAATAAATTGTGCCTAAATATTGCTTGGCACAGAGAAATACCCCAAACCTGGGCGCCGTTCATCATCTGACCCTCTTGCTCTAACGAACGGATCCATTATCCATCAACTGCCAGAAACCGAGGCGGCGGAGAGCAAAGGGTTCTTCTTCTCAACGAGATGAAATAAAATGAGAGTTTCTCCCAACTGAAGAAAAGAAAAACCAGGGTTGAAGGTTAATGCAAAGGGTTCAATTCCCTTTCTGGACACGCCACAGTCTGTAAAGCCGTTTCCCCAACCGGGCAGCCAGCACCCAGAAAACTCCCGAGTCGCCTCAGAGGGTCCGAATTTCACCTCAGCTTTGGTGCCTCGGTGGGTTGGGAATGTTCGAGGCAGCCGTGAGGCGGGTCGGGGCTGCTTCGGGGGCTCCGGATCGGCCTCCGAGGCGGATCGGGGGTCCCTGCACAGCCCTGCTTCATACCATGGTTCTAGTGTTATGGGAGAGGGAGAAAAATGTCTCCTCATCCACATCCTCCGTATCAGGCAGAGTAACAGGAGAAAGAGGATGCAGAGCAACAGGAGGTTGTGGGAATGGCGGTGGGAAAGTAGATTCAACCCCCACCACCCTGCACACACTTTGCTTTCCAAGAAAAATAGAGGGTTTTGAGAACCCAGCATTTCCCTTGCATCAAATAGCTCCACTCTCAGTGCAAAGTGGAATAAAAAGAAACCGAGGCAGGTGCCTCTCACTTCTAACAACTAACAACGTGACTGCTTTTGTATCTCATGCCGTCTTTGTTATTCCAGTTGCTTTTAGCTTCTCAAATGCCACAGAAGAACCTCCTTAAAACCCAGCAGCTGTTTTGCTTCCTTTTATCCTGGTCCCAGACATCAGCTTCCTCCCTTGTTAACGCTTTCCAACGAATCCGCCCCGCCCCGTGACCAAATTGCTGCTTCTGTGTTTAGTTTCTCCCCAGGGATCAGGCCAGGTGTTTGGCCAGCACCTGTACAGTTGTGCTATCCAGATTCAGCACGTGACACTTGCAAGAAACCATGAGCCTGTCCAGGAACCAGCATGAAATGTCCCTGTGAAATCTGGTTGCAACCCGTCCTCTGATGAACCAGAAGCTTTGGCACTGATGTTTTAGAATCATAAAATCATAGAATAGCAGAGTTGGAAGGGGCCTACAAGGCCATCGAGTCCAACCCCTGTTCAATGCAGGAATCCACCCTAAAGCATCCCTGACAGATGGTAGTCCAGCTGCCTCTTGAAGGCCTCTAGTGTGGGAGAGGCCACAACCTCACCAGACAACTGATTCCATTGTCGTACTGCTCTAACAGACAGGAGTTTTTCCTGATGTCCAGCTGGAATCTGGCTTAACTTGAGCCCGTTATTCCGTGTCCTACACTCTGGGAGGATCGAGAAGAGATCCTGGCCCTCCTCTGTGTGACAACCTTTTAAGTATTTGAAGAGTGCTATCATGTCTCCCCTCAATCTTCTCTTCTCCAGGCTAAACATGCCCGGTTCTTTCGGTCTCTCTTCATAGGGCTTTGTTTCCAGACCCCTGATCATCCTGGTTGCCCTCCTCTGAACACGCTCCAGCTTGTCTGCGTCCTTCTTGAATTGTGGAGCCCAGAACTGGACGCAATACTCTAGATGTATTAATTGTTCATGGAGCGTTCTAGAAACAAAGATGGTAACTCCCCCAGAATCACGAGATGAACTAATTCTGTCAACCGAAGACTCCTTCAAGCTACTGGGCTTTCTTGTGGAAGCAAAATCCTGACCCAGCGATGTACCCAGGAGTTCTCTTCCAGATCACCAGACGATTGCTCAGTCTTCGTCCGAGTCAGAGAGACGTAAAGGACTATGGACACTGAGGGAGGAGAATGAGCCGGGGGAATTACTGACTTCATTCACATCATCAAGGAATCCAGGCACATCCGTCGGCATATTTGTGGGGCTCCTGAAGCTTGTAATATATTAATTCATTAAAATAATTGCGCCTGCTTTTCTCCCAGTAGGGGAAAGCAAGGAGGCTAGCAGCCTGGAGAGACAAATAATCAAGGCAGCGTGATCAAAACATTGAAATAATTGAATCAGCAAACAGGGCAGATGAGGATTTTGGCTTCTGCCAAAGCCTCCTTATAGTGCAAGCCTGGGCACGGTTCATCGAAAGAAGGTCCCATTGTGTTCGATGGTCCTTGCACAGTAATATTAGGGGGCAGGAGGGTTCGGCTCTTGTGCGCCTGTGTTTAAAAGCGAGGCAAGGGTAGGGTGGCCTTTTTTCTTTTTCTTTACAAAGGACAGTCCTCTATTTGAGGGGGTGTCCAATCCAAGTCAGGATTAAAACCCCTAGATGCTGCTGGCTCCAATGTTAGTGGGGTCACGAATCCATTGTGGTTTTCAGTCAGAACCCACTAGAACCCTAAAAGTTTTCAGCTGGGCTGAAAACAACAGGATGAAATTTAATAGAGATAAATGCCAAGTTCTACATTTAGGAAATAGAAACCAAAGGCACAGTTACAAGATGGGGGATACTTGGCTCAGCAATACTACAAACGAGAAGGATCTTGGAATTGTTGTAGATTGCAAGCTGAGTATGAGCCAACAGTGCGATATGGCTGCAAGAAAGGCAAATGCTATTTTGGGCTGCATTAACAGAAGTAGAGCTTCCAAATCATGTGAGGTACTGGTTCCTCTCTATTCGGCCCTGGTTAGGCCTCATCTAGAGTATTGCGTCCAGTTCTGGGCTCCACAATTCAAGAAGGACACAGACAAGCTGGAGTGTGTTCAGAGGAGGGCAACCATGATGATCAGAGGTCTGGAAACAAAGCCCTATGAAGAGAGACTGAAAGAACTGGGGCATGTTTAGCCTGGAGAAGAGAAGATTGAGGGGAGACATGAGAGCACTCTTCAAATACTTCAAAGTTTGTCACCCAGAGGAAGGCCAGGATCTCTTCTCGATCCTCCCAGAGTGCAGGACACGGAATAATGGGCTCAAGTTACAGGAAGCCAGATTCCAGCTGGACATCAGGAAAAACTTCCTGACTGTTAGAGCAGTACGACAATGGAACCAGTTACCTAGGGAGGTTGTGAGCTCTCCCACCCTAGAGGCCTTCAAGAGGCAGCTGGACAACCATCTGTCAGGGATGCTTTAGGGTGGATTCCTGCATTGAGCAGGGGGTTGGACTCGATGGCCTTGTAGGCCCCTTCCAACTCTGCTATTCTATGATTCTATGATTCCATGATTCTAAAGGGTCTCTCCATGGTGCTGAAACCATGTTTTGGGGATTATGCCTGAATCGCCACCATGCTTTATCTGCCGCCTGAGCCGTGCGGCATTATCCCGGCAGATATTGCAAGCCCGGTGCTGACGCCACTATCTTTAGGCACCAGGTTAAAGTGCCCTGTTCTCTTTGATGGTAATTCATTTGATCTGCTGCTCCTCTTTGCTGTTTTATGTGCTTTGGTTTTTCGGCCACGCTTTTTCTTGTTTGCTTGTGGTGGCATTTTCTATTGTTTTTAATGGAGTTGTGAGACGCCTTGAAGGCCCACTGTGATGTAAAGGCAGCAGAGAGAAATGTTAGATGAACTGCCTTGCGTCCCAGTACTGGGAAAAAGGTGGGATATAAATAAATAAATAATAATAATAATAATAATAATAATAATAACAACAACAACAACAACAACAACAACCATCTTTCCCCAAATTGCAAAGTTAAATTTGAGTCAGAGTTCAGCCCCAGAATGCATTTTCAATATCAGTGCTAAGTATTAACTCAAGTGAAGGAGAGAGAGTGCCTCTGTGCATACAGGAAGTGCCATTATTTCAACACTGGGCATCATAATTATCCTCCATATTTCGGGGGTTAGAGTAAGGGCTTCCTGGTGCAGCTTTAATTATCCTCCATATTTCAGGGGTTAGAGTAAGGGCTTCCTGGTGCAGCTTTCAAGAAGGTTTGAATCCTAGCACTTTCCTTATTAGGATCCAGCTAATGAACGGATCTGTTTCAAATTTTGTGTGGCTAAAGATCTACCTAAATCCTATCATGGTGCAAAGTTTCATCTCTTTATCTTTAAAAATGATGATTTAAAAAATAATAATTTTAAAACCTTAATTTTTAAAAAATTCCTAAAAAATCAATGGATGAACAGATCTATTTCAAATTTAGTATGACTAAAGCCCTTCCTAAGAGCTACCATCGTGCCAAGTTTCATGTCTTTATCTTAAAAAATGACGGAGTTATAAGCATTTTTGTTAATTCCCATTAGAGCTGCTCTTTGGAAAAATCTGGATTTCCCCTCCCGGATTTATCAACAAAAACCCGGACAAATCCAGGCAAATCCGGTCATATGGTCACCCTATGCTTTAGGGTGGATTCCTGCATTAAGCAGGGGGTTGGACTCAATGACCTTGTAGGACCCTTCCAACTCTGCTATTCTACGATTCTATGATTCTATGATCTGCTGAGGTCTACAGATCCAGCTGCTTGTAAAGGCACAGGAACAGGGACCTATAACAATTATTATTATTATTATTATTATTATTATTATTATTATTATTATTATTATTATTGATATAGCACCAACAATGTACTTGGTACCGTACAGAATATACAAATAAAACAGCAATACCCTGCCTTGAGGCTTACAGGCTAAAATCACATTAAAACATATAAAGGGAGGATGGGGCTACACAAAACAGAAATAAAGGAATAATCATAAGAATGAGAACAGTAAATCAGGCTAAAATACCAAAAGCTATGGAAAACAGATGAGTTTTCAAATGCGTTTTCAAATCTAAGATGGAACTCGTAGTTCGTAGATTCTCTGGAAGAACGACGTTGGCAACTGTAAACACAACCCAGAGAGATTTCTGGATGCTTGTTCCAGCAAGGAATTCCATTAATGAAGCAGCCAAATGAACAAGTAGTGCCTGGGTGGAATCTAATTCTCTGATAAGTACATCAACATTGGTGTGGTTTCTTTCCCCCTGTTGCTGGTGCTGGTGCACCATGACAAATTGAGCAGAGATCTGTTGAGATTGCTGGGGAGATGAAAATAATTGTTTAATTGTTGGGAAGTGATTGTCTCAACATTCTCAGGGGAGCCATTCCTGGAGGCCTCCTCCCATCTGAATTCGATCCAACGAGTGGTTCGGAGCCGCTCACACCTCTTTGAGACTGCTCTGGGCATGTCTCCGCATTCCGTTGCTTTCTTTTCTTTTCAACCCCAAAACATTTGTATCCCACCCTATATCACAAGGATCTCAGGGCAGACTACAGGTATAAAACAACAAATATACTCAGCTAAAAACAAATCAAACCGTTAACAAGCTAAAACCAGTATACAATTTAAAAACACTAAAGCCAATTAAAACAATTAAAAGAATGTACAGGCTTGGTGAATTTAGCCATCAAAAGCTTTGTTAAAAAGCAATATGGCACCGAAATGAAGCCAGTGCCAGTGTCAGTCTGGCCTTCAACGGGAGGGCATTCCACAGCCGGGGTGCCACAGCAGAGAAAGCCCTCTCCCATGTCCCACCATAGTGGATCATAGAGTCATAGAATCGTAGAGTTGGAAGGGGCCTACAAGGCCATCGAGTCCAACCCCCTGCTCAATGCAGGAATCCACCCTAAAGCATCCCTGACAGATGGTTGTCCAGCTGCCTCTTGAAGGCCTCTAGTGTGGGAGAGCCCACAACCTCCCTAGGTAACTGGTTCCATTGTCGTACTGCTCTAACAGTCAGGCAGTTTTTCCTGATGTCCTGCCGGAATCTGGCTTCCTGTAACTTGAGCCCGTTATTCCATGTCCTGCACTCTGGGTCTCGCATTGGTGGGACGCGGAGGAAGGCTCTCCTCCAACAGATCCCAAATCTCGGGCAGGCATATGTAAGGAGAGGCGCTCAAGTTCCCAAGCCATTTAGGGCTTTAAACATCATTACCAACACCTTGAATTCCAAATGGAGCCGTATAGGCAGCAGTACAACTCCTTTTAAGATCGGTGTTATATAGTCTCTGTGAGGTGTACCGGCCAGCAGCCTAGCTGCTGCATTTGGCACTAGCTGCAACTTCTGAGTTGTCTTCAAGGGCAGCCCCACGTAGAGTGCATTGCAGTAGTCTAATCTCACAGAGCCACAGCACGGCAACACATTGCAGCACCTGTCGTGTCTTGTGGGCCATTATAGCAACGAGAATGAATTAGGTACCGTCCCAGCTGTAAGCTCTGTTGTGAGTAGTTGTCCAGCAGTTGGGGGCGGGGAAACTGCAATCATTTGAACAACAGAGAAGTCATCCATGCCACAAAATGGATATTATCGTTCCTGCACGTTTGTTTATGTTTGCAAATGTGAGTGACAATCTGAAAGTTTCCTTATCTTTTGACAGGATTCTGACTGTTAACGATAGGCATGTATGAAATAAGTGAAGGAGGGAATTCCAGGGGATTTAGCCCTGAACTGGCACCTGTGGAGAATGACTGGTAAATAATAATAATAGTAATTCTTCCCCTTCCCCTTCCCCTTCCCCTTCTCCTTCCCCTTCCCTTTCCCCTTCCCCTTCTTCTTCTCCTTCCTCTTCCTCTTCCTCCTTCTCCTCTTCCTTCTCCTCCTCCTCCTCCTCCTCCTCCTCTTCCTCCTCCTCCTCCAATGATATCCTCTTTTGTGGTTATGTGTAACTACTCACCCTACAAGGTAGTCATCTTTTCGGTACCAGTTTAAAGCTATCCTCTACTCATAGCTAGGGCTGTGCACAGCCCCCCTGACTCGCCTCAGAGGACATTTTGGAGCCTCCAAAATGCCCCCAATTTGACTCAAGGCCCTTCGGGGGGGGGTGTCTGCCTTGCCTCTGCGCTGAAGCGAGATTCAGCCCCCCGAAGCAACTTGGCCTTGTAGGTTCCTGGGACTCATGACTCCCCATTCCCTGCTTGCAGCCCCCTGCCCCTGCCCCATCCCCCTGCCCCATCCCCCTACCCCCCAACCCAGAGCCATCTCTGCTGGGACTTACCTGTAAATTGTGTCCTCCTCCAAGAAAGCCAAGTCGCATTTTATAGTTAGGATCATGGCGGCTCTCTTATTTACTATATCTATGGTCACAAACTACGGCAGTCGTAAAGGGCCATATCACTTTATGGCTGCCGTAGTTTGTGGCCATACATGTAGTAAATAAGAGAGACACTGTGATCTTAACTATAAATTGTGACTAAGCTTTCTGGGAGGAGGATGTGATTTACAGGTCAGTCTGGGTGGCGGCGGGTGGAGTGGCATGGCAGGCTTCGCATGGCTGCAGTGGGATCGGTGTGGTGGCGCAGCGGTCAGCGTGGTGAGACGTGAGCAGGGAGGGTGGGAGAGTCCAATGACCTCACAGCTGGCCTTGTAATGGCTTTCCTGGGTGGGTGGAGGGAGGGCCCAGTGCTCCTCTGAATTGGCCCAAGGTGCCCCCAAGCTTCGGTACCAAACTGCTTCAGCCTTAGGGTGCCTTGGGCCAACTTGGCACTAACTCAGATCTGGGCCAAGGTGGGCCAAATTGACCTGCTCTGCCTTGGGTTTGGGGATTCAGCCCAAGGCTGTGCACAGCCCTACGTGTAGGCATTTACTGGCATATGATTGGGCATTAATGCCAGCTATCTAAACAGGTCTAGTAT